>NC_047505.1:28521729-28821729 GCF_902827115.2 Pseudochaenichthys georgianus | reverse complement strand
TCCGGGTGTACAATTCTCCGTTATCCAATGGGAATGGACGCTCACATTGCCTTTAAGGGCAGCCGGCATTAATGAATGCCGTGCTTCCATGAGCGTCAAATCCCGACGCAGATGGGAATACATTGCAATCAGTTGAAAGCTATTTGCGTCCCTTTATGACGCTGAAGGAGCCTAGGAGCGTCACAATTGGACGCCACGGACACTGACCAAACGTCGCTATTGGACGCTTAGGGAGTGAGAGTGTGTTGGATTGGTTGCTTTCTTTTCTAACACAAAACCACTGAAATGCGTAGTGCATGGTCCGAGAAGGACAAACAAATCAACGTAACACTGTAATATTACAGATCAACAACACAGATACGATATTCATTTTATATACATTTTATTTATATAATTAAATCGATTTGTTGTTAGTTTTATCTGAGTGTTCCAGGGTATTCTCTGAATACCTTGAAGGCCCTGACGGTTCGCCACTGGTAAAACTTCATAATTAATTGAAAACATGTTATCAGTGTTACAAAAACACAAATGATGTATTGTTCTGCCCATTTCATTTGTGGACTTACTTTTCAGTGTCTGCTGTTATTAACACTAATAAACCAAACGATTTTGTAAAAATTGAGTCTAATTGTAGGACCTCTAAAATATGAGCAGACAATTCTCTGATTTGCAAACACGCAGCTACAGCAGCCGGGTTGTTTATATAACTGATCAAATGGCATGCAAATGTAATGCACCAACTTGAACGATACAAGTTCAATCAGGAGAGACATGATGTATGGAATACATATTTATTATCGGTCACATTATATCAATGGAACATAATGATGACAGTTCATCACAAATGAATGAATGTTGTTTTGGCGATTAGGCCCAAGTTTTAGTAGGATATCAATCGGGAAGGGAAGAACCATTTCCGATGAACCCCCCTGGGTCTAGACACTGGTGGTGGTTATAAGTGGTTAGGTCCGGTTGGAAGGGAGAAGGTTAGGCTTGGCCCTGAGTTGGAAGCAGGAGGCGAAGGGGTGGAGGAGGGTTGCGCGTTGACACCTGGAAGACAGCTGATAGAACAGGGGAGAGCATATATAGAGGGGTTAACAGGTGCGATGATTAGCCCTGTAATGAAGGGGCGTGATAGGTTTAGCTGAGGAGAGGCGCTCCCTGTCATTTAGATGCAGGGAGCAAGTATTGCCATGACGCGCAATACGGAGTGTTAGGTCTTCCTGTCTGAACTTGCGCTAAGCTTCATTTCAATCAGGAGAGACATGATGTATGGAATACATATTTATTATCGGTCACATTATATCAATGGAACATAATGATGACAGTTCATCACAAATGAATGAATGTTGTTTTGGCGATTAGGCCCAAGTTTTAGTAGGATATCAATCGGGAAGGGAAGAACCATTTCCGATGAACCCCCAAAAGAATGCAGGATGAAGTACTGAATGTGAATCTTACCTTGCGGGATGCGGCGGAAATCTATGGATGAAAAGGAGGTTAATACATGTGAGGATATAAGCGACTGATGCCTCCCGGGCATCCTTCCTGGACGTACAGGGCTTCCCGGCCGTACGGGGCATCCCGGACAGACGGGGCAACCCGGATGGGGCTTCCTGGACATACAGGGCGTCCCGGAAGTACGGGGCATCCCGGAGGGGGCATCCTGGCCGTACAGGGCGTCCCGGACGTACGGGGCATCCCGGGTGAGCGGGGACTACCCGGACGCACCGAGCGACCCGACCAGTGCCCCGGGTGCCCGGAACGTGCGAGGCTTCCCGAATGTGCGGGGTAACCTGACTTTAGCAGGGAAACATAATACGGACCGGAGGTTTCACGACCCGGACATACGGGGCTTCCCGGAAGAACGGGGCATCCTGGACATACAGGGCAACCCGGACATACGGGGCTTCCTGGCCGTACAGGGCATCCTGGATCGTACAGGGCATCCACACAGGGCTTCCCGGACGTACGGGGCATCCCGGAGGGGGCATCCTGGCCGTACAGGGCGTCCCGGACGTACGGGGCATCCCGGGTGAGCGGGGACTACCCGGACGCACCGAGCGACCCGACCAGTGCCCCGGGTGCCCGGAACGTGCGAGGCTTCCCGAACATTTTTTGCGGGGCAACCTGCTTTAGCAGGGACACATTATACAACCCGAAGGTTTTACAGCCTGGACATGCAGGTTTAAATAACGGAATTGAACATGAGCCGTAGGGCAACATACGTGCTGACATGCTAAGAACCACCACCAGTTATATGCATACGTACCAATTTGTTTAAGGTTGGAGAGACCTTTGGATAGCCAGCACGGCATTGAGGTCAGGGCGGATGTAGGATGAGAAAGCGGAGGAGGACCACCGTCCGAGTTGTTGCAGGGATGAGGACGAGACGCCTTGATTGGCAGCGGAAGTAGCTGCGCCTATTCTGAAGGAGTGCCCCGTGTGTAGAAGGGGTGATAACCCGGATTTAATGAGGACTTGTTTTAAATAGATGTTGAACTGTCTTTGTGTTAAAGGAAAATTCCCTGAGATGAGGAATAATGGCGAGAGGGGGTTCGAGGTAGGTCTAAGCCGTAGAAACTTGATCATGGCTTTATAAGGGCAGAATTGAGAATCGATGCGGGCGGCGATGACGGAGCAGGCGCCGCCGCATTTGGAGTGTTTAAGATATAAACTAAGATGGCTGGCGTGAAAGGATAAGTCAGAAAAGCTGACGTCTCTATTGGAATTGAAAGTGAGGGAAGCGGTGGTAAATTCGCCTGGTCTAAGAAAGGCATAAAAAGCTAGGAGAAATAGAGCGTCGAGTAGTGCATCGATGTAAGGGGAGAATACCCCGCTTCTAAGCTTGGAGAGCATGAGGTGTAAAGTGGAGAGTGTAATAGGGCGTCTCCGGTCTGAAACGGGGGGGTAAGTTTTAATGAGACCTTTGAGGATGAGTTTGACTGACTGGTTTGCGAACAGGCTGGGAAAGCCGAGATCGGAACGCGAACGTTAAACTGAACTCCTGCTAAGAGGCCCCGGATGTATTGGGGTTTGAGGTGGCGATCAGTGGCGCAGTAGCACATGAAGGCACACACGGTGGAGATGAGAACAGGTTTAAGTGTGATGCCTACGGAAAAGCAAAATGTCGCAAACATTCTCCAAGTGAATCATATGTTTTGAGGGTGGACGCGCTAAGCCCTTCCTCATAGACCTGCTGATTCGAGGTGCCTTTCTAGGGGGCTTCTATTTAAGAGAGAGAGAGGAGATGCAGGGGAGGAATCCTGACGGGTTGAGTGCTGGCTCCTGGGCAGAGGTTCCGGAACGTCTTGTGGGCTGACTGCGGTAATCTATGGATGAAATGAGAGATTAACATGTGGATTAAACGATCTGCCGGAATCACTGCCGGGCTTACTGTACATCATAAGATGCTGACCCGAAGGTCGACGGCCGGAATCAGAGCCGGACTTACGAGAACGCTACCACTAAACAACGGCCGGAATCGCTGCCAGGCTTACTGTTCTCTGCTGGGCTTACTGTACATCATAAGATGCTTGACCCGAGAGGCCCCGGCCGGAATCAGGCCGGGCTTACGTACTACCACTAAACAACGGCCGGAATCACTGCCGGGCTTACTGTACATCATAGGATGCTGACTCGGAAGTCGACGGCCGGAATCAGCGCTGGGCTTACGTGAACACTACCACTAAACCTTGCCGACACGATGGTCGATGACCTGCGATGCAGGGTTAAAATGCACAGATGAACACTACCACTAAATGTATAAATACCAGGAAAGAGAGATCTTGGATGGCCGTCTGGTTGTTGTAGGGATGAGGAATAATTACCTTGATTGCGGCAGGGTTGCTGCACCTATCCTGGATGAAGCCCTGGAATGCTATTAAGACACCACCACCAGTTATATGCATGTTTACCATAGGTAAACTGAGAGATCTAGGATTGCCGGCACGAGTCGATGTCCGGGGGAAGAGGGAGATGTAGACAATGTAATGCAGCTGTTAGCTTGAGTACAATGAGACATGAATGTTATATCCTGGCTTATCGTAAGCCATGTGAGCATGACCAATATAAATGAGACAATATGCGCAGCATAAAATGATGTATGCTTAGGTAAATACTGAAACATGACCCATGATATGGGACTAGCTTAATTAGCAGTTTAATTACGCCACGGTGAGACATAGATGCACTTGATTGGGTGATTAGACTGTCTTCTATCATATTACGTGAGCTTCTCTTTCTCCCTGAAGAAACTCCCCAAAAACCCCACGGATGGGCAGCATCCGTGAATAAAAAGAAGACTCATTGAGTGTCTGAGTGAGTAGATACGGCCACTGCTAATGTGTGGCGTTAATGCGGGTGGGGGGGGGGGGTTGAAAGATTATTTTCCATGTGGTTCCTGGCGCGAGGTACTGGCAAAGCTGCGGTTGCGCCTGGGGCATACAGACCTTGGATGAGCGTCCTTGCAGGACTGCAGATGTGGAGGAATGTACGATATGGGTGGTAGCAGACGTTTTCGTTAAAGTTATGATAAATCTCTCGTCTTGCCTATGCTGCACCTGACGGCTTTGACTATTATTCCCGGAAAACAGCCCAACAAAATAAAATTCTCAGTTACCTCTAATCATTAACCCATGTTTGTATCATTTAGTGAACTCTGTGTGTTGCTGCTAGCATACATGACACCTAACGTGAAAACGTTACTCGTGGATGGGGCTACAGAGCTGCTAGACAGTCGAAAACGGTGCATTCCTTTGTCTGAATGTGCTGCACTTTTGATAAATATTTAGACAAAAGCTAAACTCTTATTGCACTTAGGCAACGAGCATTCTCCACGTCGAGACGGGTAAAGTTTAACCACACCTCGGAGCGCGTTCTCTCCGCCACCTCCGCAGAGTGCTCCGCTGCATGGAGCAGCTGCGTGTGTGTGTAAACTGCCCCGCCCCCTCGCACGCAGACCGGGGAGAGAGATCTCGTCTGATCGAAAATACATCATAGACGCATTTGTTTGTCTTTTGCTTATTAGAAATGAGTTGGCGCCATTCATTTCAGGTAACGCTGTGTTGAAGCTTGAAACTGCGTTAGTTACTGAGCATTGTAATGGGTAGTAATTACCCGACTGCATTAATAATGCAAGTAATACGTTACTGAAACTCCATACTGTAACACGTTACACCCAACACTGCCTGGAAACTCACCTTACCCTGAACTAAAGGTAGCAATGCATCGTATTGAACTTCCTGTCGGCTCCCAGACCGTAGTCGAGGAAAGGGGGGGGGGGGGGGTGACTCTCTGTCGTCTCCCAGGGCAGAAGCAACACGCTTCGGGTTCAATAACCCATTTTTTCGGAAAGACTGGAGAGAGGCGAGCTCTTCTTGGGAGGTCGTTGCATTTATTTAGCTCTTCTGTTTCGTAAGATCACAGAAATTCCTTTTTCTGCTGCCTTGTTTACTTCTGGAAAACATGAATCCCGCTCGCTCTACCATACCATGCCCAGCGCACCTGCACGCGCCACACCCCTCTCTTAAAGGGGTAGTGATCTCGCTCTGCATGCCCCGAATGTCATGACAATGTAACGAAACATCTCGTGAATTTGCTGCAACTGCCTTTAGAGGTGAGGCGCAGGAGGAAGTAGCTCCAATGGGATGTAGCTTGAGCCCTGCCTGCCTGCAGGAGGGGTTGTGGTTGAAGCCAGAATGGGTAAAGCTTCGCATGCGATGAGGACCCGTTCCGTGTGAAGCCGGAAGCGCCGCATTTGAGCGGCCATGAAACCAGTGATACCCTCTTGAGAGACTGAAGGCGTACGTCAATTGTTTGGGTGAAGTAGCCCGTTTCCATTAAGCTGGAGGAACTTCCGTGGAGCCCGATTTCCTTGTCTTTTCCTCCCAAGTCCGGGTTTGCGGGCGGCCGGCTGGAACCGCTAGCCGACTGGGGAATGCCGCCTGTAGCTTAATCCGCCAGACTGCGGAGCTGATGAATAATGCCTGGAGCTGGGACGAAGCCCTGCTGCTGCTTGCGCGTTGACACCTGGAAGACAGCTGATAGAACAGGGGAGAGCATATATAGAGGGGTTAACAGGTGCGATAATTAGCCCTGTAATGAAGGGGCGTGATAGGTTTAGCTGAGGAGAGGCGCTCCCTGTCATTTAGATGCAGGGAGCAAGTATTGCCATGACGCGCAATACGGAGTGTTAGGTCTTCCTGTCTGAACTTGCGCTAAGCTTCATATGGCTGCCTAGCTGGTGCGGAGGTGAAAACACCCTGCAAACAATTGAGTTATTTTGTAGGAATCCGGGAACTGAGAGTGTAACAAAAGGGCGGGTTGACTGCGCAAATACTTTTTTTGCTTACAGAAGGTAAAGAAAAAGGAAAGGGAAATGTCAACACGTTTCAGCCAGAAAGAAAAACAGAAACAGGCCGGCACAATGAATCCGCCTGAGGCAAAACTGAGGAGGGAGGGGAAGGCCTCTCTGAAATATTAAAATAAATCAGAGAATTCCACATGGAAACTGCTGGGAATTTTTGGAGTATTGAAGGAGGAAATAAATGACTTGAGAGAAGGCTTCGGAGAGCTGAAAATAAGAGCGGATGCAGCAGAATTAAGAATCGCAGAAAATGAAGACCGTGAAATCGGTATGACAAAAGTACTCCTTCACAGTTTACGCATGCAAAAGCAACTGGAAAAGAAATGTGAGGAACTTGAAGGCCGGGAACGACGGAACAACCTGAGGATTTATTCATTGCCCGAATAATGTGAGGGAAATAGCATGATGGACTTTGTGGAAAACTTAATACGCGAGAAACTGGATGTGAGCGGCGAAATTCCCATTGAGAGAGCGCACCGGGCACCGGGGCATCTCACTGGGCACAGCGACCGTCCCCGATCAATAATAGTCCGCTTCCAAAACTACAACATGAGGCAAAGGGTGCTACAAGCCGCCTGGGCAAAGAAGGACATTAGGGTGAAAGATTGCAGGATTTTCTTTGATGAGGACTTCACCACCCAAGTGTTCAAGGAGCGCGCAAAATACAGACAAGTAAGGAAGCAGCTCCAGGAAAGAAACATCAAATCCCGCATTCTGTTCCCTGCTAAACTGAAATTATTCGAGAAAAACGGAAAAGTCAGGGTGTTTAACAACCCACAAGATGCGACACAGTGTCTACTAGAGTATGGTGTCAACATGGTGAGTCCAGCAGGAGAACCGGACTTGGAGTCTACTCTTCAGGCTTCAGGATGGCAGACACACCATTCCAGGAACCGGAGAACCCCAGGATGTGAACTGATGTCGGACGTTAAGACATTAATTGACTCGCTTGATCGGCATGAAAGAGCAAAGGAATGAACAGGTATGTGTGGAGGGAGTTAACTCCTTGCAGACGTACATGGAAAACAATAACAACACATAAATGACTGAGCCACTCGGAATCTTTTCCAGATTTGACAACACAGAGTATAACATGTACAATTTTGATCATGATGTCGATTCAGAGAATCATGTGTTTAATCATATAAGTGACTCGTGTAAATATTATACCGATGATCAATTTAATGACAATGTTGGACATGAAAATACATTTTCTTTAATACATTTCAACTGCAGGAGTCTGTATGCAAACTTTAATAAGATCACTGAATACCTACATACATTTAAAAGTAAATTCAAAGTAATTGCCATATCGGAGACTTGGCTAAATAAAGACGAAGTCACTGATTTCCAAATTGAGGGTTACGTGCTACACCATATCAACAGAACCAATAAGAGAGGAGGGGGTGTGGCTCTTTATGTGGACAGCGTCCTAAAATGCACACTGGTTGAAAAAATGTCAATTGTGGCTGATGATTTAATGGAATGCATAACTATAGAAATTGAAATGGAAAGGAAGAGAAATGTTGTTGTGACTTGTGCATATAGAGCACCAGGATCAAATGTAGAGCTTTTTAAAGATAATTTAGGAGTATTAATGGATGGCCTAAATGAAAATAAAACATGTATTATTTGTGGGGATTTTAACATCGATCTTCTAAATGTATCTAAACACAAAACAACTTCTGATTTCCTGGATGCATTGTACAGCAGGGGGCTTTATCCCCTAATCACTAAGCCCAGTAGAATAACATCAACTTGTGCAACATTGATCGACAATATCTTTACAAATGTCATGGAAAACAGTGCTAAGAGTGGGCTGATAATAAATGACATAAGCGACCATTTACCTGTATTTGTAGCATATGATTGGCAATTAAAGAAAAAGAAGGAAGAGACTCGCAGTAGATATGTCAGGGTAAGGACTGCTGAAGCAAAAGACAAATTTAGGAGTGACCTCTTAAAGGAAGAGTGGAGAGGGGTTTATGTAGAATATGTAAATGCTGCATATGAGTCCTTCCTACAAATCTACATATCACTGTATGACAAACATTGTCCCACTGTACATATAAAGGTACTTATCATCAAAAGCCTTGGATAACCAAGGGCTTACAAAATGCTTGCAAGAAGAAAAATAACCTTTATAAAGACTTCATAACATTTAGGACAAAGGCATTTGAAAAGCAATACAAGGCATATAAAAATAAGTTGACAGTTATAATTTCATTTCATTTTTCATTTAAAACCTTTATTTAACCAGATTGGTCCCATTGAGATCATAGATCTCTTTTTCAAGGGAGACCTGCAGCATATAAGTTCCACATGAAACATAAAACAATAAAGGACATTATACATTATATTTACAGGATACATAGTTATAGACATTTACAAGTGCCCATTGTATCAGCAAGCATTTCATTTAACCTAGCTTTAAAAACATGCAGAGGAATGAGATTGCTCAGTTTCAATTCTTGCTGAAGATTGTTCCAAGCAAGTGGAGCTGCGCACATAAAAGCTGTCTTACCTAAGACAGTCCTTGCTCTTGGCACATCTAACAAGACTACATCATGTGACCTCAGACAATAGCTGCTTGCAACTCTCTGTGTTATCAGAGAGCAGATATAATACGGGAGTTTACCCAACAAAGCTTTATAGATAAACGTGTACCAATGACTGAGCCTCCGTACAGAGAGTGATGGTAAACCTGCCTTGGTGTACAGTGATGTGTAAGCGCTTTACAATTTGTGACAAATCTCAGAGCACTGTGATACGCAGCATCCAATTTGCTCAGGTAATTGGCAGGTGCATTCATATACAACAAATCACCATAGTCCAGCACAGGTAAAAAGGTCACAGTGACTAGCCTTTTCCTGGCCTCAAGCGAGAAACAGGACTTGTTTCTGAAAAAGAAACCTAGCCTAACCCTCAGTTTTTTAAGCAGGTTATTGACATGAAGTTTAAAAGAGAGACAATCATCAAGCCAGATACCAAGGTATTTGTAACAGGCAACAACTTCAAGTTTTGTTCCTTGCGTAGTTACAATATCTAAAACAGGCTCTGGTGTCTTTTTAGCTTTTGAAAAGAGCATTACCTTGGTTTTATCCACATTTAAAAGAAGCTTTAATTCAGAGAGCTGAGTCTGAATAGTGTTAAAAACAGCTTGTAATTTAACAACAGCCTCTTTAATGGAGGGACCTGCACAATACATCACAGTATCCGCATCATCCGCATACAAATGTAAAGTAGCTTCATCCACATTATCACCTACACTGTTAATATATATGGAGAATAAAAGTGGTCCTAAAACAGAACCTTGTGGTACACCATTAGAAATGTTTAACCATTCAGAAGACAGTCCATCAAAATGAACACATTGGGACCTTTCAGAGAGGTAGTTCACAAACCACCCCACTGCATTGCTGGATATGCCAATACTGAGTAGCCTCTGCTTTAAAATGCGATGATCAACGGTGTCAAATGCTTTGGAAAGGTCAATAAACAGAGCTGCACAACTCTGCTTATTATCTAAAATAGTAGTAATGTCATTTACCACGTTCATTGTCGCAGTGATGGTGATGTGTTTCTTTCTGAATCCTGACTGATGTTTAGACAGGATATCATTTATACATAAAAACTCCTTTACTTGTTCACTCACTAAGCGTTCGAGCACCTTAGCCAGAACTGACAATTTAGAGATTGGCCTATAGTTATTTAAAATAGTTGCCTCCCCTCCTTTCAGCAAAGGCAAGACATAAGCAGACTTCCATACTTTTGGAATTGTATTTGTGCTGAGGGAGAGGTTAAAAAGAGAAGTAAGAGGTGGAGCAATAAAATCTGCAGCTATCTTTAAAAAGAAAGGTTCTACATTGTCCGGACCAGCTGGTTTCCTAGGATCTAACTTGGATAATGCTTCATGAACAATACTAATAGTTAAAGGAGTAAAACTGAAAGGGTTTTCCAGACCACATTGTTCAGAGTCAAGGATTGGAGCGTTCACAGGAGCCACACAGCCAAACAGAGAGCCACAAGACACACAATGCTCATTAAAGCAATTTAGCATAGTAACCCTGTCTGATATAGTGCCAGATGCTGTGGTGAGGCACGGAGGTAGCTAATTTGGGATATCACCAGTGGAAATCGATTTTATGGCTTTCCAAAATTTCCTAGGATTATTCAGGTTTTCTGTGGTAACCGACAAATAGTACTTTGATTTAGCACTTTTTATTTGAGATGTGAAGCTATTTCTTAGCTGCCTAAAACGTAGCCATTCTACCTCTGAGCCTGATTTCCTAGCCTTAGCCCAAGCATTATTTCTCTCATGAAGGAGACTGGACAGCTCAGCAGAAAACCAGGGATTGTTTCGTCCCTTTACTCTAAATGTACGCAGAGGTGCATGTCTATCTATAATTTTCATAAAACCAAGATAAAAATAAGACCATGCAGTTTCTACATCAGCACACAAATTGATTTTACCCCAATCAAAATCAAACAGATCATGTAAAAAACCCTGCTCCACAAAGTGTTTTTTGTCTCTCTTTGTGATGATACGTGGTTTAACCTTTTGGACCTTAGTGTCCCTAATTGTGGCTACAACACAGTGGTCACTCACATCATTAGCAAATACTCCCACAGATGAGTATTTATGTGGAACATTTGTTAAAATTAGATCAATTAAGGAGAATTTATTTGGGGACTTAATATTAGGGCGAGTAGGACTGTCTATAATCTGGGTAAAATTCAATGAGGTACACAGGTTTTTAAAATCCTCTGACACAGAAGTTAACCAGTCCCAATTAAAATCACCAAGCAGCACTATTTCCTTGTAGGAAAGTTGTGATAACAGTTTTGCCAATGACGATAAAGAGTCCTTGACAGCCGAGGGGGCCCTGTAGCAGCCCACCACCATGACCGGCTGACCCTTTGTTACCTCAATATTCAGGGCTAAAAATTCTAGCTGTTTACTAACAGATTTGGAAACCATATTAGTTACACAAAACTTATTTTTCACATAAATGGCAACGCCACCACCTTTTTTAGGCCGGTCAGTACGATATACACTGTAACCATTTATGTAAATGTCAGAGGCCAAAATGGATTTATCTAGCCACGTTTCTGATAAGACAATGACATCAGCATCAGTCAAACTCGCCCAAATACGGACAAAATCTAATTTAGGTAACAGACTACGCACATTTAAATGAATTAAACCTAGCCCAGATCTAGATATAAAATCAGCAGGAGTAGCTATTTGACTAATACTGCTCGGTGGACCTGAATTTGGCTGTACATTTCCTGATAGTAACAACAATAAAAATACCAAGCACCTTTTCCTCTTAATCAACACACATACATTGTCAGCTGTTCTAGAGTCACCAGCAAACTTCGCGAAAGTGAGATTAGAGTTTAAAAAACAATTCTGAAGGACCATCGTGGCAGGCATGTGAGAAAGACAAACATTTTCCGAAATGAATGTCCGCGACAGTGCAACCAGCAATTTTTTGTGCAACACCTCCGAAACTGTACAGGGGATGTCCACTGCGGGCGGCAGAACATACCCGAATCCAGTAGATTTTTCAGGACGACTAGCGATCTTCTCCTTGTCCAGCACAGCCAAGAAAAGGCACAGCAGAAACACGACACCCGCCATTCTCCCAGTCCAGCACAACAGTATCCACTCTGTTCCCGGAGCAAGGTGGAACCAGGCCTCAGCTACAGCAGCAGCAGAGTAGAGAAGGTAATCCCACCGCGTTACACCGGCTATTTAATCCACTTTACATCTCCGCCGGTAGCACAGGCGCGGAGAGGAGCGGCGATACGCGGTGTGAGGAGCGGCGAGAGGAGCGGCGAGAGGAGCGGCGAGAGGAGCGGCGAGAGGAGCGGCAAGAGGAGCGGCGATACGCTGTGTGAGGAGCGGCGAGAAGGGTGGCGAGAGGTGAGCCGGGACCACACTTCCGACTCTTTATCTCTGCAAGAGTTGCTCCCTCTCGTGCTAAATCCACTCGGCGGGCAAAAGTAGGATCCCAGAAGTGATTCGCCCAGTGTGGAGTGGCTCCTGAAACCCTTCCCGGCGTGCCTTTAGTGGAACTCGGGTCCGCTGTGGTGGATGAGGTTGAACGTGGCTCTCATCCGGAACTCAGCAAAGGTGGATCACGTCTCAGCGCTGACGGCGTGTAACCTGTTCCTCAGGTGAGCAGCTGTGACGAGCAGCAGCTGTGACGAGCAGCAAAAAGAGAATATTATAATAATATGTTAAAAGAAAAGAAAAAGGCACATGGAAAATCTTAAATAATGTTATTGGAAATAAATCTGTATCCACTGGCCTGCCCAGTCACTTCATTGATGACAAAAATAAGTTTGTAAAAAACATGAATGAAGTGGTACATGATTTCAACTCTTTTTTTGTAAATGTCGGACCTACTCTTGCAAAGACTATTCCAAAATAACACGATGGGCAAAAAGAGGATGGCGGAATTGGGGGAAGTAAAGTGTTGCAGTCAATGTTTCTGGGAGAGATAAACGAAATTGAAATTAGATCCATTGTAGACAAATGCAAAAATAAGACTTCGACAGATAGTGATGGGATCTACATGACAATAGTGAAAACGACTATTGACTGCATAATGAAACCGCTAAGCTACATCTTTAATCTTTAATTTCAGACAGGTATTTTCCCAGATAGCATGAAAATAGCTAAAGTTATCCCACTTTTTAAAACAGGGGACAAAAGCCAATGTACCAACTACAGACCAGTGTCCTTGCTTTCACAATGTTCAAAGGTCCTTGAGAAATAGTTTGTCCAAACATTTGATAATTGTATTGAAAACAAATAGTTATTGAGTGAGGGTCAGTATGGATTCAGGAAAAATCGATCTACAGCTTTAGCTTTAATGAAAACAACAGAAGAAATTACAACAGCTATAGAAAGAAAGAAATACACAATCGGTGTATTTATTGACTTAAAAAAGGCATTTGACACCATAGACCATTACCTATTAATTTCGAAATTACATAGATACAGAGTGAGAGGAGTAGTTCTAGATTGGTTGAAACTTTATTTAGATAACAGACAACAATATGTAGAATTTGCTGGTAGTACATCGGAGTGTATGAACATAGAATGTGGTGTCCTGCAGGGCTCGGTTTTAGGGCCTAAACTTTTTATTTTGTACATCAATGACATATGTGAAACGTCAACATTATTGCAATTTGTGTTGTTTGCAGACGACACAAATTTATTTTGTTCAGGAGATGATTTAAACATTTTAGCAAAGTGTATTGGACATGAAATGGTCAAACTTAAAAGATGGTTTGATGAAAATAAGTTAACCCTAAATTTGAATAAAACGAAGTTCATGGTTTTTGCTAATAGAAAAAAAGATGAAAACATTTCACTGTCCATTGATGGAGTTTATATTGAAAGGGTTTCTGAATTTCGATTCTTAGGTGTGACGCTGGATGAAAACCTGACATGGAAATCACACATAGCACATATTAAAACCAAGGTGTCTAGGAATATTTCTGTTCTAAACAAGGCAAAGTATTTGCTAGATTACAAGGCATTGAGGATGTTGTACTGTTCACTAATTTTGCCATTTTTCATTTATTGTATAGAAGTGTGGGGCAACACGTATATGAGCAACATAAAGCCATTGTCAATATTACAGAAAAGGGCAGTAAGAATAATTCATAAAGCTGACTCAAGAGAACACACCAACAGACTGTTTTTTAAGTCAGGACTCTTGAAACTTAAAGACATAGCTGAGCTGCAGACATTATGAGTAATGCACAGGGCAAAAAGCAGAATGTTACCAGCATATTTACAACAGTTGTTTGTTTTTGGATCAGACAAGGAAGACCACAGAAGGAAATTACATTTTAAGCATCCATATGCAAGGACTACTCTTAAACAAATGTGTATTTCGGTAGTTGGTGTACAATTGCGGAATTCTCAACACAAGGATCTAATGAATTGTATATGTATTTTTCAGTTAAAGAAGTTGTATACATTAAGAAAGATGGGACTATATGAAGCAGAATGTGAATAAGTCTATGTACTCTGGTCCTTCATGTTTTTGATGTTTTTGATGTATTTGATGTGATGTCTCCTCCTTATTTGCGGGTCCCATTGCCATTGTTATTGTTGTTATTGTTATTATTATCATCATGTGTCGCTTTCCACCTTCTTCTCCAGTAGGACTCAGATGAGGGTGTTGCACTTTTCTTTTCCTTATACATGTGATGTTTTGGTGTTGTTTTGTTTCTTTCCGTTAACCGTCAAGTGGGAAATAAGTTTTTTTTTGTGTGTGTTTCTCTTAGTATCCAAAGATACTGTTATGTTTGGCTGTGAAAACAATAATATATATATATATTATTATTATGAAGGGCAGACCATCTATTTGTATTTATTTGTTTTTTTTAGAAAGGGGCAGGTCACATAAGATGTTATTCTTCTCCCTGCTCCTATTCGCTCAATGGTGGAGTCATGTTTTGTGGCAATTGTTGTACATTTGGTTTTGCGTACCATAAGCGGGACAAATAAAAATGAAATGAAATGAAAGTTCTTAAATATCTGACTTTTTACCCCAGCCTTTTAAAGCTGCATAATGGTTCTGGCTAAAAAACGTTTAATGGTGTAAATACAAGATATAGAGCACCACCATAATCTAATCAACTCGTACAGGGCCATTGCACTTAAAGAGCTGCCTGCATGGTTGTAGCCTTGGCTTTATGTTAGCAAAGCATTCGCTCATGGGCCCTAGAAAGCTATACTGCATTTATTACTCACATTGAAGACATGTTTAAATCATCTCAAATATAACTGGTCTGTTTCTGTATAATATGAAACTGATCCCATCCCAATCATCACCAGCTACCCTTGAGTTGATGGATGACATCTTACAATGTACCTTAGATATCTCAAGGGTGTATTTTCCTCATAATTAAGACATTTACAGTAAAACAGGCTTCTCAAAAATCTGAATGCACTCTCCTCTCTCCTTTGTCTCTGATTTGCCTGGCAGACCATGAACGACCCAGCTCATTTTCCTTTGGGGACTAAATTAGCTTTTTATGAACATATTGGTCATTTGTGTCATTGAACTCTGAATCATCCCCAAATTATCATGGTGTTTTTGTTCTTTTTTCTTGCAGGAGTGATGTTCTTTATCCATTTATTGTCATGCAAATGTATGGGCAAACCCATGAACCCATTAGTTGTGTGATTTTGTTTTTATTAATACGACATACCATTTACCACATAGTGGAATCCATACCACTATGACTTTCTCCCAAATTTATTTTTAACAAAAACCACAAATGCAATATTTTGTATACACAGCATGTAAGAAAACATTGTCGTTGTCAAATACAGCTGAACTATCTCCTTTTTAAATATACAGTTTATATATATATATATATATATATATACATATAGTGTGTGTGTGTGTGTATATAAATATCAGTAAAATCAGAGACCTGGAACAAGAAACGCAGAGAGGCCTGAAAAAGTGGTAGTTTGACGACATGGGAATGAGAATGGGCTACACACACGGCTAATTGGCCAGGGCCCAAAGGCTTTTGCTGATGCCCTGAAACACAGGAAAGAGAATAAGAAGATAATAATAAGTGAAAATAAAGACAGAGTGCAGGGTTTCTGCAGACAGAGACACCACCACAAATCTAGTTGTCAAGTGATAAGTGTATACATATGAGTCTTTTAGGTTTTTAAGGGTTTAGATATTTGTCAAAGCATCATCAGATGCTGAGCCAGGCTCAAGATGATGATCAAAAAAGTGCATCCAGGCGTGCATTGACCCACCTTCCCCTTCTCCCTCTGATTTCAGTAATGACAATTGGAAAAGATGAAAAAAAAAATGCACAACCCTTTCTCTTTCAACTATTAAGAGGTGTATTATTATATATATATATTGTATTATGATAGTTTAACATGTACCACTCTATTAGTATTATGTTAGAGCTGGAATACCCACTTTAAAGAAGCACACTGATGATTCATAAAGAACATTATCCTGGCATTTTAATTACACTGCTTTATTTTCAACTATATTATGATGTGAAACAACTAATTTGATTTGTGCTGGAGGTAGTAACAAGCCTTTTGGGATATTAACAGCGTCTGATTTTGGCTCTTAAAATGGGTCATGACGATCAGGTTCAAAGAGATAGAGTCAAACGTTACTCATGGAAAATGAACATCACAAATAAGACAGGAGATAAACAATGATCTGAAGAAGTGTACAGCCTTGAAACAGTTTGAAGTGTGTAGACATTTTATTTATTTATTACATGGCTTAGTTGAATACTTGATTCTGATTGGTCAATTCAGAACATGTGACACGTTGTTAATCCAGAACAGACAGACCGCTGTCAAGCACTTAGTGACCGTTGTTAAGGACGCTCACATCTGCACAAACAAGTCCGTTCGATTTAACTGTATAAAGTTTGGCTTTTAAGTTCTAACTGACAAGACAAGAGTGACAAGAAAACAGTGGAGAAATAACGGGCAGAAACCCTCCTTTTTACGCAGCGGTCCAGACATAGACATCAAACGGTGACACATATTCAGTTGCCAGTTACTTTGGCATTAGGGCAGGGATATCTAGATACTTTCCAAGGTTTGACATAATGAATTTTGCAACTTTTAGAGCAGGCAGCGATGTTTTCAATGTATCTGTAATCAAAAAGCTCCTCAAAAACGCTATCGAAGCAGTTCCTGCCGTTGCTACGTTAGTTCAAACGGTAACAATGGACTATTTTTCTTAGCGGATGCATGTCAATTTAAATCAATACAACTATTTTTTAAATCAATAAAATAATTTTCTAAATCCATAAAAGCATTTCAATTAATATTGGAAGTCATAACGTTACTTTGTTGAGAATGTGGCCATGTAATAGGCGGAATAATGTGCAGCGATTTGGTCATTATGGGGAAAAAAACACCTTCATGCCGATCTAGATCCCTCCGGCTCCTGATCAGCCTGTCGGTGTTCTTTTCCCCATAATGACCGCGTCGCTGCACATTATCCCTTACATACCCTAGGGACCAGGTGGTACACTGGTTGGACATTTACTACCGGCCGCGGTCTGCCTAGTGCCAGGGTAGTTGTGTCCATATAACCGACCGCAATGCATAGCGGGAAGTCGGTTATATAGACATCAACAAAATAAGTGTTTAACGGTGATTTAAACTAGTTTATGCGGGGAAAAGAGTGCTCAAAATCGGATTAAACAGGCCATTTCATCCACACCTCACGACTCCCATTAAAAGTGATTGAAATGTACAGGAATCTGTCCATTTCAATCACATTTGACGACCCGTCCAGGGTGACTTTCTTCCCCAGGAATTAGTGTCTGAAAGCCGGGTAAGATTACTTTAAACACAGGGTGCACATGGCTGTATTACCCAGCAATTAGTGTGTGAAAGCTGGGTACGTTTGCTGTGAATTTAAGGGAGATATGGGCATTTCAAACAGGGAGATGTACATGCCTTTATTACCCCGGATTTAGTGTCTGAAAGCCGGGTAAGATTACTTTAAATGCAGTGTGCACATGGCTGTATTACCCAGCAATTAGTGTGTGAAAGATGGGTAAGTTTGCTGTGAATTTAAGGGAGATATGGCCCTTTCAAACACACCTCACGACTCCCATCAAAAGTGATTGAAATGTACAGGAATCTGTCCATTTCAATCACATTTGACGACCCGTCCAGGGTGACTTTCTTCCCCAGGAATTAGTGTCTGAAAGCCGGTTAAGATTACTTTAAACACAGGGTGCACATGGCCGTATTACCCAGCAATTAGTGTGTGAAAGCTGGGTAAGTTTGCTGTGAATTTAAGGGAGATATGGGCATTTCAAACAGGGAGATGTACAGGCCTTTATTACCCCGGATTTAGTGTCTGAAAGCCGGGTAAGATTACTTTAAATGCAGTGTGCACATGGCTGTATTACCCAGCAATTTGTGTGTGAAAGATGGGTAAGTTTGCTGTGAATTTAAGGGAGATATGGCCCTTTCAAACACACCTCACGACTCTCATCAAAAGTGATTGAAATGTACAGGAATCTGTCCATTTCAATCACATTTGACGACCCGTCCAGGGTGACTTTCTTCCCCAGGAATTAGTGTCTGAAAGCCGGGTAAGATTACTTTAAACACAGGGTGCACATGGCTGTATTACCCAGCAATTAGTGTGTGAAAGCTGGGTAAGATTGCTGTGAATTTAAGGGAGATATGGCCCTTTCAAACACACCTCACGACTCCCATCAAAAGTGATTGAAATGTACAGGACTCTGTCCATTTCAATCACATTTGACGACGCATGCAGGGTGACTTTCTTACCCACGAATTAGTGTATGAAAGCTGGGTAAGATTACTTGAAATGCAGTGTGCACATGGCTGTATTACCCAGCAATTAGTGTGTGAAAGATGGGTAAGTTTGCTGTGAATTTAAGGGAGATATGGCCCTTTCAAACAGGGAGATGTACAGGCCTTTATTACCCCGGATTTAGTGTCTGAAAGCCGGGTAAGATTACTTTAAATGCAGGGTGCACATGGCTGTATTACCCAGCAATCAGTGTGTGATAGCTGGGTAAGATTGCTGTGAATTTAAGGGAGATATGGCCCTTTCAAACACACCTCACGACTCCCATCAAAAGTGATTGAAATGTACAGGACTCTGTCCATTTCAATCACATTTGACGACCTGTGTAGAGTTGCTTTCTTACCCATTAGGTACACCGACAAAGGCACCTCTTCGGGGCCGCTCCAAGACCCCCAAAACACGGACTGAGGAGCTCCAGGATCCCTCCCATGTACCTCCAGAACCTCGAGCACCTTGGGTCCCCGGGCCCCCGAACTTAAGCACTCCCCCACGGACTAAACCAAGATGATCACACCCTCAAGAATCTCGTGCCCCTGGGAATCTTAAAGGGGGGTCTACTTTGCGGTGCTTTACCGTCCGCCCATCGGCACCCATAGTCGGCCTTATTCACAGCAGCACCACCCAACCTCCATGGAGGATTTTTCTCGTGCCCCTGGCAACACTTAAAGGGGGTCTACTTTGCGGTGCTTTACCGTCCGCCCATCGGCACCCATAGTCGGCCTTATTCACAGCAGCACCACCCAACCTCCAGTGGAGGATATTCTCGTGCCCCTGGCAACACTTGAAGGGGGTGTATTTTGCGGTGCTTTATCGTCCGCCCATCGGCACCCATAGTCGGCCTTCTTCACAGCAGCAGCACCCAACCTCCAGTGGAGGATATTCTCGTGCCCCTGGCAACACTTAAAGGGGGTCTACTTTGCGGTGCTTTACCGTCCGCCCATCGGCACCCATAGTCGGCCTTCTTCACAGCAGCAGCACCCAACCTCCATGGAGGATTTTTCTCGTGCCCCTGGCAACACTTGAAGGGGGTGTATTTTGCGGTGCTTTATCGTCCGCCCATCAGCACCCATAGTCGGCCTTCTTCACAGCAGCAGCACCCAACCTCCAGTGGAGGATATTCTCGTGCCCCTGGCAACACTTGAAGGGGGTGTATTTTGCGGTGCTTTATCGTCCGCCCATCAGCACCCATAGTCGGCCTTCTTCACAGCAGCAGCACCCAACCTCCAGTGGAGGATATTCTCGTGCCCCTGGCAACACTTAAAGGGGGTCTACTTTGCGGTGCTTTACCGTCCGCCCATCGGCACCCATAGTCGGCCTTCTTCACAGCAGCAGCACCCAACCTCCATGGAGGATTTTTCTCGTGCCCCTGGCAACACTTAAAGGGGGTCTACTTTGCGGTGCTTTACCGTCCGCCCATCGGCACCCATAGTCGGCCTTCTTCACAGCACCACCTGCCCTGCTGGAGGTTCACACTTTAACTTTTTTTACCCTCTTCTACCTTACAAATCATCCCACACTTGAGCACTCCTCACTCGGACTAAACACCTCCATGCTACCACCAGAACCAGAATATCGTGCCCCTGGGGATCTTAAAGGAAAAAAACCCATAGTGGGCTTTAAAAACAGAACACTTAGTAATTTTAACAAACTTTATTTACAGTAATATTGACAGTAATAAATACAACAGGATATAACGTATTTACAAGGGGACTGATTACAACAACACACTGCATATTTACAAGTTGATCACTGGCAACAGTGGGTGAAGTTGGGGCAGAGTATGGCACCCTCTCTTCACCCATGTCTGAGGGGCTGTGTTCGGCCAGTGACTGGTCCCTCTTTGGGACATGTCTTGGTAGGGAGTCTTGGTAGGGAGCCGGGATGTGCTCCTCTCCAGAGCTGTCACTGTCGATGTCAATACCCGCAAAATTGTCTTCATTTCCCGCTGCTGCTGCTGTCGATGCCGCCGCCGCTGCTTGCAGTGACTCTGTGAAGAGCAACCGAATGTCCGCAGCCTCCTTCAAAGAAGGATTATTCGCGTAAAATGTGTCCGCAGTTGCAGTGTTGTGACACATGAAATCACTCACTCTTTGGCGGTTGCCTTTGTCTTGAAACCTCTTCGCATTATCGGCGTGGACTGTGCGGAGGTCGGTGAAGTTAATGGGACCGTGGAGCCCCACATCAGCCCATGCCAACCTCAGGGAGTAGGCAAGCTTCCTGAACGGGTTCTTCCCCTCTGTGTATAGAAAGTAACGGCTCTGGGTGCAGGTCAGCGTACCCTTAATTTCCAGCCACCTCTTCATCCATCCAAATTCTTCTACGGTGAGGTACAGCTGCGCTTCCCCGAACGCGTTGGCCGTCTTGTGGTTGCTTACCTGTTATGACAGAGTTAGAGAGTGTCAATACAATGTCAATCATGCATATAACTGCCAGAATAAATGCATTGATTAATAGCACTCACATGAACCAGGTAGCCGAAGGCAGTGCCAGTTGTATCCGCCTTTCGGACCTCGGCGTTGGTCATGTTGGAGTAGACCCCCGGACGGTGGCCGTAAATGCAGCTCCAATGAAGAGTCATATACCCATAGAGCAGGGTCCGGGTTGCGGTAGTCGGATTGCTGGCCATCACATCCAGGAGCTGAGGGATGCGAGTGGTGGTCGAAGTCAAGCATGTCATTAGGTCGTTGTGGCTCGGCAGACCTTCCATCTTGTCACGCTTCACTTGCATCTGGTGGATAAGTACTTTTCTCTTCAGGGACTTCAGGATGGCAACTACTTCCCGTTTGATTAAAATCATGTCGTTTTGGCTGAGCCTGCTCCCCTTGCACGGTGTGTCGGCCATGTACTTGAGAAAGTGTGATATATTTTTGATATAGAAGTCGGAGGTCGTGACCTGAAGGCTTGACTTTATCAGGCTCCGGGACCACCCACGTATCCTCTTCAGATCCCTCAAAAAGAGCCAGTCAGACAGGCGATTGAAACCGTGAGCCATGAAACTTAGGAACGACTTCACTCTGCTTAGTTTGGAGACTGTGTTTTCTTGGAGCCTCACTGTTGGGTCGATACCTACATAATGCTCCCGGTATCCTTGCAGATACTCCTCTGTGAAACATAAAACAGTACTTTAATGACAACACATGGTGTGTTACAGAAACTGCATTTGTGACATATTCAACACACTTACCCATGATCCGTGGGAATGTGATGTCCCGCATGATATTCCCCCGGCCCCTGCCGTGGAACCATGGGGAATGTATGGGAGGGGAGGTTGACGAGGCCTCGGTATGCATGGATGCAGGTTCTGAGGAGCTGGATGAATGTGTGTGAGAGCCAGTGGGGGACTTGCTGCAGGCGGGAATGGGAGACTTGCTGCAGGCGGGAATGGGAGACTTGCTGCAGGAGGGACCTTTCGACTTGGACAGCCTCGTTGGTGTCGACTCTGTTCGGGGTCGTTTCTTTAGAATGACCCGCTCTCGTTCCTCCCCATCGAACACGGGCATGTCCCCGGCCCGCTGATCCATCCTCTGTCGCTTATGTTTTATCCTCTGCTGCAACTTGCAGCGCAGGGATTTCACCTCAGCAGCATATCTGTCCCGCTGAGCCCTCACTGTGTTTGCCTCCATCCTCCATTCCTTACAGTCCGGGTTGTCACATTCATTCACCGGGGACAAGGGTGGAGGCTGTGACAGTACATCGTCGTCTTCCACCATATCAACAGCCCAAGAGGTAATCATTCCTATTGTGGGGTTTGTCATTCGGAGTTCATAAAGCTCCTTCTTTGCCACTGTCATTTTCAGTTTATTTAGAACCACATGTATTTCCTCCCGGGACAGCTCAACATGGTCTCTGTCCAAGTGGCGATCCAGCCTTGTGCCGCGGTACTCGCATCCTGCAATGGTGCAGGGATGGAGCCTAATGTTTGTCCGTCCGTTGGCCAACAACAGCAGAATTTTTCTTTCAACCAAGTTGCGCACACTATGGTGCCTCTGCAGGTGCTTGCTCAGGGCGCGGTAGGAACTATTACAGATCGGACAACGGACCGCCATCCGACCTGTATTCTTGAGAATTTCGGTACCGGGAAATGTCACCAGTAGAAGGTATAGAACCGTGGGTGAAAAAGAAGGAAGCGTGAAAAGAAAGGTGCACTCAGCTCATTTTCAAATCATTGTTTGTTTTCATTTGCATCATCGTGCGAAAGGTGTCCCATTTAGGCACTCGTTAGGCGGGCAGAGATCCCTGTCATCTCTTGGTCTTATCATCCAGGCAAGGCAGGGGCCAAAACTGGATGAAATTTACCAAAAAGTTAAAAATAAATACAATAATTCATCCATGGAAAGATGCATGAAAGTAAAAAAAAAGTATCCGAAAATAGTGCATCAAATTGTGGGTAGAGTCCCCTGACAACTCCCCTCACATTCCTCCAGAGTCTGGTTCTCCCAAAGGATACCCGACAGTTTCGGGTACGACAACGTGGGGATAACAGTACCCTCCGGGTGCTCCGTCCCAGTGGAGGATATTCTCGTGCCCCTGGCAACACTTAAAGGTGGTGTATTTTGCGGTGCTTTATCGTCCGCTCATCGGCTTCCATATTCGGCCTTATTCACAGCAGCAGCACCCACCCTCCAGTGGAGGATATTCTCGTGCCCCTGGCAACACTTAAAGGTGGTGTATTTTGCGGTGCTTTATCGTCCGCTCATCGGCTTCCATATTCGGCCTTATTCACAGCAGCAGCACCCACCCTCCAGTGGAGGATATTCTCGTGCCCCTGGCAACACTGGTAAACACTGGTAACATTTGTCCAGCCGCTGGCAGGGACTTGACATCGGAAGTTGACATCGCATTTCCATTGAGCGGACACGGGTACATTTGAAGTCCCACGTTACCTCTGTCCATAAGGCTGACATTTGCCTTACTTGTTTTATGGTGATGGTGTAAGCCACCAGTGTTTTGGGCCATGTCTGTAGGCTTGCATGAGCTATGAGAATATTGCAAGTGACTCTATAAGCTCAAAAGACAAAGATTACAAATGAAAAGAAAATGTTTATATTTGCAATATTGTCTTTTTAGAGATGCAGATAAATGTGAATGTATTATACCTCATATGTAAGGTATATCATATTACCCTTCAATCTCATTGTAAAAGTTAAGGAAAACACTGTCATTTTGAAAATGTTATCAGGGCATGTTTTCCTTGGCCATTTGACGGGAAATTAATTTAATCATATATCTGCATGCTGTCGCTTATCCAACAATGGGTTATTTTACAGATGTCGCGCTTCGTTTCAGACGCCTACCCGTGCGGGTCCGTGATCGGCGCAGGGTGGGCCCCTGCTGAAAAGGAAAACCCCCCGCAAATACATTTAATTATAATTAAACCAGCTGCAATGGATCATGGATCCACCAGGGGTAGCCGTGAAAAGCTGCCACACTGGAACTCATGTGAAATAAACAGCTGATCTACAGGTATCTGATATAGCGGATATTTGTTAGGATCCATATGTCACGGATAGGATCATATTCTATGCTAAATAAGAGACATGTAATAATTTACTAAACATCACCATGTTTTTATTTAACAAAATAATGTTTAATTCACGTTGGCGTAAGTACAAAACCATCGCTATGTCTTTAGATCAGGAAATGCATCCAGACTCAAACAAACGATTTTCAATCATCATCCTCACATTCATTTAATGTATCATATGTTCGCGAGTTGAAATGAATGCACTACATTTAATCCACGTGAGTTTACAACAACAAAAATAATCGCTTTGTTTTTATATCACATCCGACCGGAGGAAAATGCAGCGGCTCTCACTACCGATCATCCTAATCCCACGGGCAAACAATAATATGTACAGTGTTAATAGAAGCTAAACTGCATTTCGTTGTCTCAGTACCTGCAATATGTGCAATAACAATAAAGTGTAATCTAATCTTGAGCAGGAACAAATGTATTTAGGCTACTTAGTACATATCTGACATAAACGATTAAACACATTTGTGCATTCTTTAAACCGAGTCAAGCCGAGTCCGGAGGCGGCGGCACATTAAAGTGTGCACCTGATTGTTTAACTTGAAGGTGGCCATCTTTTTGCATCTCCCAATGAGATAACCTGAAAAGAGGAGCATCTGACCCAGCTCCTCCCATTCTGTTGTAGTATGTAAGCTTGTTCTGTATTGGGTTCGTTCGCTTTTTTTCCTCCTGCTGTGAAGACCGGAAGATCAAAACAGCACGAGAAACCACAGCAGGAGTACTCCTGTTGTATTGCATTGTATTGGTACCTTTTATAATTAAAACAGATTATTGTTTAACTGGTATCCTGGTGTTTCTGATTCCCTTCCTTTATGATTTAAGCAGCTCACCAAATGACACGTGGGGCCGAGGTGGGTTTTAAAACCACTAAGACTCCAACAACGCATGTTATCGTGATAGCTGCATATATTCCCCCCTCTGCAAACGCTGAAGAGGCATGTGACGTCATCAGCTCTACTGTAAGCAGACTTGCAAACAGATTACCCAAATGCTCTTCTCCTGATCTCTGGAGACTTCAATCATGCCTCTCTCTCAAAAACTCTGCCGACTTTCAAACAATATGTTACTTGCACCACCAGAGGCAATAAAACACTGGACTTACTGTATGCCAACACCAATGATGCATACAGCCAATGGCGTTTCTATATGTACAAAAGTGGTGGGGCACAAAACACTTGGATGTCTATATATAAGCTTCTGTAGTGAGGTTCATGGCTGGTGAGGCACTGGCACTGACCCTTCAGGTTTACAAATATTATATTTTGACCTAAATCAAAATATAATATTATTTTCAAAAGCCTCTTTAGTCTGATGCTTCAATTAATTTTAAACAGACAGTTCAACCGAATGATACCCAACAAATGTAATTTTATCATTTAAATATTGAATTGTTCTCTCTTAGTAAGATCCCATTTTCAATAAAATTGTGGTCTTACCTTGACGTGAAGATGAAGTCCATTTGCCTATCCTTCTGGACAAAAATCTCTATTACTTTGTTGTAAAAGTCCTCCTTATCTTCTTGTAGTTTCAAAAGTCTATCATAAATCTAAATGATGGCTTTATGATTAGAACATTATAAAAGTAGGGTAGACATGTAGATATTATCCGGCTGAACAAAACATACATTTATCTAACAGCTACGTTTCCCACAGATCTTATTTTGAGCTATTTTCTAAAATCCTATGGAGAAATCTCATTGCTTTTTTGTGGAGGGAAGCCATGCGCAGCTTACTTCCTGGTTTTAGGATGCGTCTCTCTCCTCCTCTTCACACACCACACTTTTCGCGGCACACATACTTACAGCCAATCAGCTCTGAATTATGTGAGATGATGTATGGTGGGGATGGCAGCTCTATGGCCCTATGGTCATTATTTTTTGCCACACACATTAAATAGGAAAATACTCTGAGCATGCGCAGTTTAGTTTTTACAGTCATGGTTCACTTAGACAGTGAGAGGGAGGGGCATGATCTGGTTTTGTCCCACATGGCTCTAAATAGCTCAATAGGCACACACTGTAGACACTAATTAGAAGAACACAGACTAAAACAGCATTGTACAGACGAATCAGATGATTAAACATTAAAATATATTTCATATATATTTTAATTTATTTTTTGCATTTTGTTGTAATCATTATTTTAATACTTTCTGCTGACACTAGGTGGGGCTTTCCCTAATGACCAGTTGCCACTGCATACAGCTCATCCCCCCTTCCTCCCCTGGGCAGTTCTGATCACAACCTGGTTCACCTCCAGCCTGTGTACCAACCTCTGGCTCACACGCACCGTGAAGAAGTGGTCTGAGGAGGCCCTGAAAGACTGTGTTGACACTACTGCGTGGGATGTGTTCACTGACTCTCACGGGGAGGACATCAATGGCCTTACAGCAGGCCCGACTGGCCATCGGGAGCACCGGGAGGTTTCCCGATGGCCTGGCTTGCTAAGTGGCCTGCTGGCCTGAAGATGTTGTTTATGTATGTATTGTGAACGCAATGCTGCGCAAATGTGGGTCTGACTCTGCCTCACAGAGGGTGACTGGCTGTCTACATGATGTGGCCTGCCAACATGGCCACTTTCATACAGACCATATACTAATGCCCTCGATTGGTCTCTGTGTGTCATTCAAGCTCGGGAGGGTGTGTGTATATGTGTGGCGCGAGCAAGCGAGAGAGAGAAAGTGCGCGCACCGGTTACGTGTAGGCTATTGTTGTTGTTAGCATCTGGTGCTAGCTAGCTGCGCTAACAGATATAAGGAGCTGTTTCAACAACAAGGTGGAGGAGAGTCCTCTCCTGTCAGACTGAGAGACTGATAACTACAGCTCAGGTGAGGTAAAGGACTCTGCTGAGTGTTTAGATAGTTAACTTAGTTCTCAGTGGGTCTCACGGTTTGGTCACCATTCATGTAAACACATATTTCCATTTGAAGGGGGAGTGATTAGTAAAATATGCATGAATAATAATAAAAAAACGTTAACTAGGTGAAAAAATGTAAGATAAACTTGAAAAACTTGTTGAGAGCTTAAACTAGTCTTTGCTGCTGCCTCAAAGAGGAGAAGGGGGGAGACAGGTGAGGCTGGTTCAGGAGCCCAGACACACTCACAACCATAAATGAACCAAAAACAAGTAAATAAACAAGTTTCAATGTATTTTCATATTGGATATGGTATGTTATTGGTTATGGCCATGTTATTATGATTTTATGATTATTTAAATGTATACAGTTCTATTTCATGTGGGTGTAGTCTCTCTTTATTTCCCCCTCGAAGTGAACCAGATTGATGCATTTAAGTCCAACATTTAAAAAAAAAATCTTACTGGGGGAGAATGCCCCCGGACCCCCCTATAGGATTTGAGGTCCACCCCCACTTAAAATATGTTCACATGAATAGATTCCTAAATAGATTTGCACATTTGTTTAAATAGTAACCCATCTGCATATGTTTATTTGTTGGTAGTAGATTTAGAGGGCTATCACTATGGGCAGCAACGCTGTAAATATTGACAAATAAATCCAGCAAAATGGCACAAAAAACTGGTAGTGGCCTGGCTGGGTGTATAATTCCCGGCCTGACTTATTGTCCTAGTCCGGCCCTGCCTTACAGACTGCATCACAGATTATATTAAAGGGCCCATGTCATGCTTTTCCGGTTATTACCCGTCCCCTGGTGTGTTATTGTTACGTTCCCTCCAAATCTAGGGGTACCAAGGGGAGTAGCAAAACACAGAAATTACCAGGCACGAGAAAAAAAACAGAATGAGCACGTGCGACACGTCTGTTACGAGCCCTACAGTGAGGATAATTGCCCTGAGGATACACTTTACCCACGGCTATATCATTAGCCATTATGACATCCACACCGTCGACAGGAAACTTGGGGAGCACAGCAACTGGAAAGAAACCAGTAGCCAGTTCAGACTGGACATGGACATTGTGAAGATGTGCGGGCACAAAACCCATTTCAATACCTGTCACCACCATATTCGCATCACAGGCAGACTCAGCACTCAGGGGCAGGGCACCGGCAAGGATGAATGACTGTGATCCACCACTGTCTCGCAACACCGTGACCTGCCGCTGGTCCTCCACCTTTCCTGACAGAGAGACAAAGGCAGTAGAGATGAACGGTTTCAAACACTCATCAGGCCCTTTGTTAACAGTGGCCAGTAGTTATACTGATACCCCTTTCGTCCAAAAAGTGACAGGTGGTGTGACAGGTTACACCTCTCCCTACTTATGCAAATGAGCTAAGTCCCGCCCCCATTGCGAGATCCTTTGATGTGATTGGTACAATCATGTTAATGAGCTAAGTCCCGCCTCCCATTGTTTGAGATCCTTTGATGTGTGTTATAACAGGTAGGTGTGAAATGCCTCCCCCCCTGTGTAGTGCCTTTGTTCCAGATATTAAAATAGGTCCCTTGAGTTTCTCTGGTAATTATCAATAGTAGCAGTTAAGTGAATACTGTTCAAACAATACTTGTGTTTGTGTTTTATATTGATTTCTCTGTTTTATCCTTTTATAAAGGTGAGGACTAAAATGGCTCTAAACAAGGGCTGTTTAGAGTAAACAGGGTTTTATTGCCCTGTGGGGGAGGTCTAGGCATGCAGGACAGGGTGCTAGGTGGGGGAGAGTATATTCTGCTTAAGATCTCTAGCATGTCATGTTTCAGGGAAGTCTACATATCTTGAATAGTATATGTGTGGGTTTTGTGTGGGTTACTTTGTATTCTGTGTAACCAGAAGTTGGAGATATGAGAGATGAAATATTTGTGTTATCTTAAATATCCTTTAAGACACATCTGAGGTCTCTGGAATGTGGGGGGGGGGTTTGTGTGTGTGGAGGCTGAGTAAACTCCACCCCTTCCTGTTTCTGTTGGTATGAAAGCCTATTCAGCTTTTTGTTCTGTCTCTCTCTTCTCGCGCCGCCCAGACCGGAAGGTCATGGCAGCCCGTGAACAAGGGCCAGGAGTAGGCATACTCCTGACATTACGCATATGATATGATATGGCTTTGTATGGTAATGTATTGATTGTATTGCATTGTTATATTAACATTAAAATAGATTATTGTTTTAACGGATACTTGTATGTTCTGGATTCCTTCCTGTATGATAACCAGCTTGTTAGGGACGCGCGGAGATTTGGAAAGCGGACCAGTTGTCCCTCAAAATCTCTATCACTATGACGCCAGCAGATAGTGGGGGTGGAATTAGATGAAGATATAAATACACTCAAACTAAATTAAAAAAGACAGTCATTTCCACTTACCAAGTCACCTTTCAAAAAAGAAAAATGGCAAGAGACGCCTCGAATTGGGTTTAATCAGCCTGTGACAACTTACCACCACCCGTCCGTAGCGCCAGTCAAGAAACGAATGCAGCAGCAGCAGCAGTGCGGGGTTCAGACGCCTACAGCCGAAAGATCTGTGCACAAACGTATCTCGTGCCCTCTTTTTTGGTCATGTGAGCGTTCATGTGTGTTGGAGGAGGGGCTCTGTAAGGAAGTCTGAAGGAAGGGGCATATTTTCCCCCCGGTTTTGTACTTTCAAATTATAGCTCACTCGAGATGGTTTCTCCAAAATGACAGGTTTTGCATACATAAAAAGTGTATCTTACAGTTCCTTTGTGAGTGAATTACACACAAATCTGCAGAGTGTCACTAAAAAGTTTTACGCAGTGACTGACATTCTGTATGGGAGTTCACACTCGAGCTGCTGCAGGGGTTGAGTATGTTTTGGCTCTCGGGGGATGGTGGGTTAAGAGACAGATTCTTAACGAAATCTTTACACATAAATCTGCCGAGTGTCTGTAAAAAAGTGTTTAAATCAAAAAACTTGCCTTTTTAGAGTCAGAATCCTAACGAAATCTCCTCAAACAGAGTACTTCATGGTAGTGGTCCGCTTTTATACACAAAAGTGTATCTTTTCAGTAACTTTCTCAGAGAATTTAAGCATAAATCTGGCAAATGTTCAAAACAGCCTTGTTTTCACTGAAATAGCCTCAAAATCACAAACTGACATTAAGAGTCAGGTGCTTAACGAAATCTACTAAAACAAAGTACTTCATTATCTACTTTTTCAGCTTTTATACACAAAAGTGCAGGGAAGGTATGCAGATTTAGAACACTATCTGTGAGGTGCAGTTAGTTTTAAAAAATAAAACAAGATCAAATGAAATAAAAACAGCCATTATTCTTCACTCTTTTGTAAAACGGACTGCACGTCAGTTTCAAGAAAGATGAAACCGTGTTTATGCAGACATGCAAAATATCTGAAGCCCTATAAAAAAGTTACAAGTATATTGTGTTGAAAATATCTCAAAAAATCGTAATATTGTATAATGTGATACCTGAGGATATTCTCTTTTATAATTGTAACGACTGTGAACTAATGTGTAATTACTTTTTACTAACTATAACAAAAGTCTCTCTGAAGAGGGGAAATAATAAAACAATTTAAAAAACATAATCTTTGTCTTTTTATAATTACTTTACACCACTATAAGGAAACCCAATAGTAAGTTTTGTGTGAGGTTGTACTAGGGATAATATTAGCATTTTGCTGTACCCATAAAGAATGTGTTTCTGCTCCATTTCACTCCATGAAGCCTCCAGCTTGTACAAGGCTCCGCCTCCACTCAACATAACATGTCCCGCCCTCCTCACCAGAACATTTAAAAGTAAGGGGATGGAAATAGATGAAAATAAATACGCTCAAACTAAATAACAGGCCAGTCATTTTCACTCACCAAGTCACTTTTCAAAAAAGAAAAATGACCAAGAGAAGCATAGATATGGGTTTAAACTGCGAGACGCCTGTGACAACGTACAGCCACCCGTTAGGAGCGCCAATTAAGAAACGAATGCAGTATCTGGGCCGGGTTCAGACACCTCCAGCCAAAGAACTTCATGAAGAATGGACTCTGAAAAATGGCGATGTTTGGGGTTATGTATTCAACTATATGGCGAATGAACTGCATTTCTACAATCTGAAGAATGGAGAAACGTATGGACCCTGCAGTGTTAAAGCGACACTGACCTCAACAGATTGGGCTGTGTTAACGCTGGTGTCTTCCAGAGATCTCCACGCAACCACTGTAGTGCATCAAGAAACCATAGTGGAACCAGCGGTGTACAAGATATTTGCAAATAAAAGCAAAGAAACACAGACAGCATGCAAGATCAAAGAAGAGATTTCACCGCCGCCCCTCAATGTGGAGGAAGAAAGAGTTATTTCCCCACTGCCAGAAGTCAGAAGAGTCCTGACAAGAAAAATGAATTTTGTGAAAAATACCAACTGTGTGAGAGACGTCATAAAGACACTCATTTTAACCACAGTGTTTGTTCTCTACAAATGTTTTAAGATTGTTACAAAATGTAAAAAATAAAACGTATGGAGACAAAATTAATTCAGGTGACTCTGGCTTTATTAGGAAAACAAACATATAATACAAATGGGTTAGGGGTTACATGTAACCATCGTGGACTTAATAGTCTAACAAAATACTTTATCTGAATACATTTGTTCTTTTTAAGAGCACTTTTTGAAATTATTTATTTATTATTTCAGTGGAACAATCCAGTTTTTGTTAACATCAACGCTTTCTTCTTCTTTTTTTTGTGTTACTACGATACTTTTAGACACACTTTGGTGTATGCAACACTGGTTCAGATAAACAAGGTTTTTTCTTTTCTGATAAACTTACATATTTTAGTTATTTTCTACGCAACACTTAACAAAGGGTATAATATGAAGTACTTGGTAAGGAAGGGGTTTTTCTTTAAGGGGTGCAAAACTTTAGAACAGGGTAAAATATTCATTAATTTGTATTGAATTGAGTTTTCTTTTTTGATTTTCAACATACTATTTGTACACAATGACTTTTCAATATTTCTGACATACTATACTTTTTTGACTTTTTTCTGTAGAATATTGACAAAACTATTACTTGTTCTTAAATGATGACCTATTGCTGGAGATGAGATGAAAAATCTACAACGCTTAAAGAACTTTTTTCTAAAAACTCTCAATTATATAATTCAACGCAATAAGCCCCACCCTCCACTCAGCAAATCATCTAAAACGAAGGACCTCGCTAAGACGACCGTTGTAAACTAGCCATGGAGCAGAGAAAAGCCAAGACTCCCCCCGCGAGTTGCAGCCAGGAACAGAGTCCACCATCAACACCACCATGGGGGAAACCCAAATCTTGCAGTACTACTGCTGCTGATGCTACTCCTCGGGTCAAGAAGTCTCGGTTTAGGGACACAGTGAAATCGGAATTGTTTCATATTCTGGAGAGGGTGCTGTATCGGTACAGAGAAGAAATATGCAAAGGATGAAAATAAAAATAAAAATGAAAAGCATTCTGCGTTTGCTTTTCATTTTTCTTCTCCTTTTCATTTTGCTTTTTATTTTTCTTCGTTTTTCTTTACTTTTTCTTTTCTGCTAATTGTCGTTTGCGATATATGATATATACTGTTTCTATAAAGGTTATCTATAATACCATCTTTTAAAGAAAGATATTCTTCATATGTCATGTTATCATGGTCCTCGTTTGTCCTAAAGACCTTACATGGATATGATATAGAGGAGAGCTCTTCTTCGGGAACATCCTCTCTCCTACTTTGTAACATCCAGTCATTAAGCCCATATCCGTTATCCTGGTGATAATAAGGGTAGGCTACATCAGACTTGGTTTTTCTCAGATCCATGGCTAGTTTTCAACGGTCGTCCTTAGTTTTATATGATTTGCTGAGTGGGTGGGACTTATTGCGTTGAGTGGGAGGCCTCATCTGTAGAAAGTACTCTGTTTTATTAGATTTCGTAAAGCAACTGACTCTTAATGGCAGTTTGTGATTTTTGAGGCTATTTCAGTGAAAACAAGGCCGTTTTGAACATTTGACAGATTTATGCTTAATTCTCTCAGAAAGTTACTGAAAAGATACACTTTTGTGTTTAAAAAGCTGAAAAAGTAGATAATGAAGTAGACTTTGTGTCCGTATATTTCGTTAAGATTCTGACTCTTAACCTGTTAAGCCCCGAGCCTGTTGTTCAGGTTTCAGGCTCGAAAATGACATGCCCAGAACAAATGACTATAACTTCACTTCTAAAAGGTTTATATGAATATTCTTTGTTATCAAAGCAAGGTTACATCTGTGAGTTGGATGTAGAAGTGTCAGAATCAATATATATTTTTCTGTGTCAGAATAAATTCAGATGGAACATAGCAAAAAAATGTAAATTCCTGTCTCTGCCTAAAGAAAACCCATTACTTATAGTGAAGACCAACCTTGAATGATGGGTTAGTAGCCTAAAAGCTTTAGAAATCTAAAGCATAACATATAATAAGTACCCTGTATCAAGATTGAGGCAAAATAAGTAATATTTGACCTTTTTAGAGAGGTTTATGAAAATAAAGTCCAGGCGGAATAAGCTTTGGGCACATTTGGGCACATTTGGTTCCATCAGTGCCATTTGACCTTTTTCAGGTACCAGACTATACAAATCTTAAAAAAATTAAAATATTTCTTAAAAAAATTAAAATGTTAAAAATATTTTTGTAGGTGTGTGTGTGTGTGTGTGTGTGTGTGTGTGTGTGTGTGTGTGTGTGTGTGTGTGTGTGTGTGTGTGTGTGTGTGTGTGTGTGTGTGTGTGTGTGTGTGTGTGTGTGTGTGTGTGTGTGTGTGTGTGTGTGTGTGTAGGTGTAAGTGTAGGTGTAAGTGTAGCTGTGTGGGTATGTAAGTGTAGCTGTGTGGGTATGTGTGTATGTGTAAGTGTAGCTGTGTGGGTGTGTAGGTGTAGTTGTGTGGGTATGTGTAGGTGTGTATGTGTGTGTAACTGTACCAACGCACTATACAATAAAACTACACTGTAGGTCATTGCGTGTAGGTGTACTTGCACAATAAAAAAAACGGAAACATAGGTAACATTTGACTCCAACTGGGGCAGATTTATTTCAAACATTTTACCAACACACTATAGGCATGTAAAAACAAACATTTTACCAACGTACTATACAATAAAATCACACTAGGTATATAAAAACAACAAGTATTTTTTTTTTTTTAAATAAACACTCGCAAAACGTTATACCTACCTGAACTTTATACCTACCTGAATGTTCCAGTATTTAGGTCATGCCACTCCCTGAAACAGTTCCTTTTGACAGTGAAGCACAGAGGGACCTGGCACTTCCTGCAGTACACAGGTGTCTTCACCCTTTTGAGTCCAGCATCTAGGCACCTCCTGCAGTTCTTCCTGAGCTTGGTGGCATCTTCCCCATAATACTCGGGCATGCATGTGAGTGGTGGAGGAGGGGGTGGTGGAGGTGCAGGGCCTTCAGCAAACTCCAACAATTCTGCAGCAAGCTGCTCCCTGAAGGACTTCTGGGTGTGTGGCTTTGTCCTGCTGGGGTCACTCCTCATCTTGAACAGCTCCTTGTGGAGAAGGAAGCTGTTCACCACTGCAATGTCCATGAAATGGAAAAAAAAAGTCTTGTACCATTTCATGGTTTTGTGGAGAACGCTGTAGTACCCGATCAAAGCGTCGGACACATCCACGCCGCCCATGCTTTGGTTGTAGTCCACCACAGCGTCAGGAACGGGAACGTTCTTGGTTTGCCACATGCCAGCCCATTTCACTTTCCGCTGGACCGTCTGACCGCTGAAGGCCTCGTGCACGGTGGAACACATGGACACTTCACGGGTGTCCTTCCACTTCACAAACAGGAGTTTGCCTTTCCTTATCCACCGCAAATCTCCCCTTTCAGCCTTCTTCGGAAGGGCGTTCAACTGAGTTTGTGGAAAACCAACTCGATTTTTACGAATGGTCCCACAACAGCCAATGTTTTTAGTGGACAAATCCCCAAAGAGGGTGGGGCTGGCGTAAAAGTTGTCCACAAAGAGTGTGTAGCCCCCACCGAGCAGACGGAGTGGCAGGAGGTCCATCACGGAGGAGTAGCTGAGTCCCTTGCCTTCGGTGAACTCACTCTTCCCTGTATACAGAAAAAAATTCCAGGTGTATGCCGTTGAGGAATCCGCCAGCACAAACAGTTTGTATCCCCACTTTGTTGGCTTGTCTTTCGCGTACTGCTTCATGCTGATGCGGGCCTTGGAAGCAACCATCCTTTCATCGATGGAAATGTTCCGATAGGGCTGTAAGTGGGCTTTGCAGGCAGCAATGATGTCAGTGTACAGGGGCTTGATTTTGAAAAGTCTGTCGTACTCTGCGGTGTTCCTTTTGCGATCGTTTTCCTCGTCTTCTTCAGGGTTGCTCAGGTGCAAAGACCACATGATGGCTTCAAAGCGTTGCCGGGACATCCTATCAGTTGGGAATGAGAAGTAGTACGGCCATTTCTTCCTCCAGTAGTCCGATCGTTGGTGAACGTGGACGAGGCCTGTGAAAATGATAATGGCCAGGAAAGTGTAAAAATCCCTTGCAGTCAGCACTTTCCAAAGATATTTCTTTCCTGCCTGTAATCTCCTCAGGGCATGGGCGTTCGTGTTCGCAATGATTATATTAACCACGGCAGTGCTAAAAAAAAGCCTGAAAATGGAGAGGGGAGACCATGCTGCAGTGCTGTCAACGGTTGGGCCTGGGATCCTGGCTGGTATGAACCTCAATGGCTCTGGTCTTCGGTCTTTATCCTCTCTGTTGTGCCACCTGAGTTCTTCCTCGGTTGTTCTGGAAGAGGAAGACCCACCTCGGCCACACTTCCTGGGTTTTTCCTTTCCTTTTGTATGGCAGCTCTTTGGGTGTCTCAGAATCAGAAGATGATGGCTGAGGAGGGGGAGCAGAAACCATTCGAGTGGAACGGCCTAGCTGAGTGGAAGCAGACGTTGATGGATGTGAGGGTGGGGATGGCTGAGTGGATGGTCGTGCCTTTGTTGAGGCAGGCTGAGTGGAAGTAGACGGCTGTGGATGTGAGGGTGGGGATAGCTGGGTGGATGGTCGTGGCGTTGTTGAGACAGGCTGAGTGGCATCAACTGCATCACTGAAAACAAATGTGGAAAAACAAAGAGATTAGATTAATTCACTGGCTTATACTTATAGGATAATATTGGACTATAAATGAATAATATTACACCAAATAGATAAGTTAACACATGTATATTCATTCACTGGCCATTCATTTAGAAAATGTAACTCCAAAAAGACAAGTAACACCATTTAGCATTTTTCCTAATCATTCCTGGAGCTTCTTGGCTAAGCTAGCACTGTTACGCAGTGTCACCAAACACAAAAGTAATATATAAAAAGGATAATATTGGACTATAAATGAATAATATTACACCAAATAAATAAACACATATATATATACTCATTCACTGGCCATTCATTTAGAAAATGTAACTCCAAAAAGACAAGTAACACTATTTAGCATTTTGCCTAATCATTCCTGGAGCTTCTTGGCTAAGCTAGCACTGTGACGCAGTGTCACCAAACACAAAAGTAATATATAAAAAGGATAATATTGGACTATAAATGAATAATATTACACCAAATAAATAAACACATATATATATATATATATATTCATTCACTGGCCATTCATTTAGAAAATGTAACTCCAAAAAGACAAGTAACACTATTTAGCATTTTGCCTAATCATTCCTGGAGCTTCTTGGCTAAGCTAGCACTGTGACGCAGTGTCACCAAACACAAAAGTAATATATAAAAAGGATAATATTGGACTATAAATGAATAATATTACACCAAATAAATAAACACATATATATATATATATTCATTCACTGGCCATTCATTTAGAAAATGTAACTCCAAAAAGACAAGTAACACTATTTAGCATTTTGGCTAATAATTCCTGTAGCTTCTTGGCTAAGCTAGCACTGTGACGCAGTGTCACCAAACACATCATATATAAAAACAGAGAGATTACATACCTTTCCCGTGGTGGAAGTTCAACATCCGAGTCACTACTGTCCGGATCCAGGTCTGGCTGGAAGAGATCTTCATCATCCGACGAAGAGTCATCTGGTATGATCATAGCCCCGCTATCGTCAGCTAGCATCTCTAGCACCTGCTCGGTGGTGAACCTCTCCCTTCTGGCTGCCATTATTTGCTAAAATGGAAAGAGGATACACAAGAAAAAGATCTAAAAGCAAAGAAATCAACGTCCTTGAAATGTGCTCTGTTACCTGCTATCGTCGCTGCGTGCTGTGGTGCAGTCCTGCTGTGGTGCTGCGGTGCTGCGGTAGGGTCCTGCTGCGGTAGGATCCTGCTGCGTAATGCGTAATGGAGCCGGAGCGGGCGTAGTTTATACCACGCAGGATCATATCTTTGGAACCCATTGGTCGATTTGGGTGATTGACACCTTTTCTGAACCGTTAGAGCCAATAGAATCGAGTGACAGTTAGTAAGTCCCACTAAACACTTACGTCAAGTAGAGAGAGGTTTGCGTAAACAGCACGTATGACAGCATTAGCTCAGGACTGCGAAACTTTATACCAACTCTGCTATCATGAATGTAATGATAGATTATCAGGAACAATTCTAAAGTGACTAAGAGACATTGGATTAACTTTAAACAGGGTTTTTATTCCCTTGAACACGAGCTTTGATCACAAAACAGCAACGGTAAGACAAAATTATTGTTATGGTTTTGAAAACTATTGTTTTTGTTCTTCTCTGTTCTGGCTACTAGCTCAGTAAGTTTGTGTCCTACAGTGATAATACTTATAACCAAATAATCTGTGGAGTATCAGCTTTCAGATGATATGTAGTTTGTGCAGAAAATATTAAGTTTTAAAGATCGTTTTTGTTAGTTAGCACCGGAAGTAGCATCTGCCCGTTTTAGCTAAGGGCTAATGCTAACGCTTCTTGTGAGACTTGTGTTTTGTTTCTGTAAAAACGGTTCATATTGTCAGTTAGCTGAGATTCGTCTCCTTAATCTGGTATAACACATTAATAGTTTTTAAATATTAAGATGCCCTGAGACACAGTGTCGTGAAAAAAAAAAACAGGGTCCCCGTCGGCGGTGACCTTCGTGGTTAACAGGTTAATGGCAGTTTGTGATTTTGAGGCTATGTCAGTGAAACAAAAGGCTGTTTTGAACATTTGACAGATGTATGCTTAATTCTCTCAAGAAGGTTACCGAAATATACACTTTTCTTTTTAAAAAAGCTGACCACTACCATGAAAGTACTCTGTTTGAGGAGATTTCGTTAGGATTCTGACTCTTAATGGCAGTTTGTCATTTTGAGGGTATTTCAGTGAAACAAGGCTGTTTTGAACATTTGACAGATTTATGCTTAAATTCTCTGAGAAAGTTACTGAAAAGATACACTTTTGTGTATAAAAGCTGAAAAGTAGATAATGAAGTACTTTGTTTGAGGAGATTTCGTTAGGATTCTGACTCTTAATGATCCTCTCTAAATTTGATTCAGGGTTTGTTTTAAATGATTTGTGCTTTGTGTGTACAGACACACAGAAAACACTGAAAAACACAACAAGAAGGACTGTAATACACTTGTATCAGACACGCTCCCCTTGCTATAATAATGACAACAGTTTTTTTTTTTTTTTCACACACAAAATCAATAGTTATACTGATTGTAGCATCCCCAGGACCGTCTCCAGCTTAGAATTCCCCATATTACTGGAGATATCGTACTGAAATAATAAATAAATAATTTCAAAAAGTGCTCTTAAAAAGAACAGATGTATTCAGATAAAGTATTTTGTTAGACTATTAAGTCCACGATGGTTACATTTAACCCCTAACCCATTTGTATTATATGTTTGTTTTCCTAATAAAGCCAGAGTCACCTGAATTAATTTTGTCTCCATACGTTTTATTTAAATTTTTTACATTTTGTAACAATCTTAAAACATTTGTAGAGAGCAAACACTGTGGTTAAAATGAGTGTCTTTATGACGTCTCTCACATAGTTGGTATTTTTCACAAAATTCATTTTTAAACACATCATCTTGATACAGAGATAACACATTTTCGTAAGACAACCCCGACACTCTTTTTACATAGGTAGAATACACAACGTTTTTCTTTGAGGGGTCCTTAGTTTAAAATGATCTGGTGAGGAGGGTGTGACTTGTTATGTTGAGTGGGAGGCGGAGTCCTCTGTAAAGGTGAGATTCTTTTTCACCAGTATAATGTCCATCGATGTCTGACTCTGTTTAAAAAGTTCTTTAAGCTTTGTAGCTTTTTCATCAATCATTTTCAGCCAAGCAGTCAGAGGCACCCGCACAGATGTCTGAAAAACTCTGCATGTAGAGTTAAAATACTCCAAAACAAAATCATCAGAGGGGTCCTTCCCCAGCGTTTACAAATGGCTTGCACGGTAATACCATCGCCCCGATGGTCCGCTTTTAGTTTCCCAGACGGTGCTTGTCAGGACTCTTCTCACTTCTGGCAGTGGGGAAATACCGTGGAGATCTCTGGAAGACACCAGCGTTAACACAGCCCAATCTGTTGAGGTCAGTGTCGCTTTAACACTGCGGGGTCCATACGTTTCTCCATTCTTCAGATTGTAAAAATGCAGTTAATTCGCCATATAGTTGAATACATAACCCCAAACATCGCCATTTTTCAGAGTCCATTCTTCATGAAGTTCTTCGGCTGGAGGTGTCTGAACCAGGCCCAGATACTGCATTAGTTTCTTAATTGGCGCTCCTAACGGGTGGCTGTACGTTGTCACAGGCGTCTCGCAGTTTAAACCCATATCTATGCTTCTCTTGGTCATTTTTCTTTTTTGAAAAGTGACTTGGTGAGTGAAAATGACTGGCCTGTTATTTAGTTTGAGCGTATTTATTTTCATCTATTTCCATCCCCTTACTTTTAAATGTTCTGGTGAGGAGGGCGGGACATGTTATGTTGAGTGGAGGCGGAGCCTTGTACAAGCTGGAGGCTTCATGGAGTGAAATGGAGCAGAAACACATTCTTTATGGGTACAGCAAAATGCTAATATTATCCCTAGTACAACCTCACACAAAACTTAATATTGGGTTTCCTTATAGTGGTGTAAAGTAATTATAAAAAGACAGATTATGTTTTTTTAAATTGTTTTATTATTTCCCCTCTTCAGAGAGACTTTTCTTATAGTTAGTAAACAGTAATTACACATTAGTTCACAAGTTTTTTGATTTAAACACGTTTTTACAGACACTCGGCAGATTTATGTGTAAAGATTTCGTTAAGAATCTGTCTCTTAACCCACCATCCCCCGAGAGCCAAAACATACTCAACCCCTGCAGCAGCTCGAGTGTGAACTCCCATACAGAATGTCAGTCACCGCGTAAAACTTTTTAGTGACACTCTGCAGATTTGTGTGCAATTCACTCACAAAGGAACTGTAAGATACACCTTTTATGTATGCAAAACCTGTCATTTTGGAGAAACCATCTCGAGTGAGCTATAATTTGAAAGTACACAACCGGGGGGAAAATATGCCCCTTCCTTCAGACTTCCTTACAGAGCCCCTCCTCCAACACACATGAACGCTCACATGACCAACAAAGAGGGAACAAGCTAAGTTTGTGCACAGATCTTTCGGCTGTAGGCGTCTGAACCCCGCACTGCTGCTGCATTCGTTTCTTGACTGGCGCTCCGGACGGGTGGCGGTAAGTTGTCACAGGCTGATTAAACCCAATTAGAGGCGTCTCTTGTCATTTTTCTTTTTTGAAAGGTGACTTGGTAAGTGGAAATGACTGTCTTTTTTAATTTAGTTTGAGTGTATTTATATCTTCATCTAATTCCACCCCCACTATCTGCTGGCGTCATAGCCATAAGGAAGGGGTGGAGAAAAGGGGGGAGGCTGGGAGGTGGTGGGTAGACAGTCTCACGCATAACTTCAAAGAGACACCTAGATTAACATCAAAGGCTTTCACCAGTGTGAAATCACACCTGCCTGTTATAGCACCTCACATCAAAGGGCAAACATCAAAGGCTAATTATTCAACTCTGAGGGGCAGGGGCCAGACAACATAACTTCAAAGAGTCTGCCTTAATCAACACATCAAATAATTAGACAACAAAAGGCACTACACAGGGGGGCTTTTCACACCTACCTGTTATAACACACATCAAAGGACTAGACTACAAAGGGGTGTGAGGGGACAGGGGCCAGACAACATAACTTCAAAGAGACTGCCCTAATCAACACATCAAATAACTAAACAACAAAGGCACTACACAGGGGGGCATTTCACACCTACCTGTTATAACACACATCAAAATGATCTTGAACAATGGGAGGCGGGACTTAGCTCATTAACATGATTGTATCCAATCACATCAAAGGATCTCGCAATGGGGGGCGGGACTTAGCTCATTTGCATAAGTAGGGAGAGGTGTGACCTGTCACACCACCTGTCACTTTTTTGAAGAAAGGGGTATCAGTATAACTACTGTGGCCCGTCCACTAGGACACACTGCTGTAACCAATCCCACCCCTTCTGGGTGCTTGCCATCCGCTGTCTGCCTTCTCTTCCAAGCTGCACAGTCTGTTATGAAATGACCAGGGTCATGACAAAAAAAACAAGACGTTTCTAGCTTGGGATCTGACACTGGAAAACTGGCACAGGGGACGTATGGGTCAGGAGCTCTATGATACGAGTCTCGCTGAGGGGACTCACGCTGAAAAAAAACCCCCTTGTGTATAAGTGCAAACTCATCTGCCAGAGTGGCAGCCTGCTGAAGGGTAATTAATTTTTGCTCATTCAGATAGACTACCGTACGCTCGGGTACACAGTTAGCGAACCGTTGAACAAATCAGTGAACGAATCTTTAAAAGTGAACTGAATCAAAAGATTTGTGTCCCCGAAGGGAATCGAAATGCCCATCACTACTCCTTATGGGTACTGCAATATTTGAAGAGCTGGAGCGGCGTTCCGGTCAGACGAGACCAGTCTATGGACGAGACATATACCACGTGAAGACACGTTACGCTCGTGTTGTGTTCAAGGAACCTGTCCTTGAAAAACAGGCACTCGCTTGTTTAATTAAAATAGGTTTCCACTTCTGATTCACGAAACACAGGGACCAAAGAAATATGTCTGCTCACCTCGAAGGAGGCAGTAGGACCAGAGTGTGTAACAGCAGAATCACCCACCCCAGCTGCCTGGAGCTCTAGTTGACGCATCCGGAAAGCAGTGTCTGCCTTCAACTTCCTGATCTCCAGCTCCCTCCTGAGCTGAAAATTCCCATCACGCTCCTCCTTCTCCCACTGGAGATGAGCCACACTTAAAAAAAGAAGAAGAAATCTAGACCGCAAAATAATTAAACAAGCGAGTGCCTGTTTTTCCAGGCCAAGGACAGGTTCCTTGAACACAACACAAGCGTAACGTGTCTTCACTTTTATTTATAAAGCTATGTTGGGCAAACTCCCGTATTAAATCTGTTCTCTGGTAAAGCAGAACGTTGCGGGCAGCTATTGTCTGAGATTGCAGGATGTGGTCTTGTTAGATGTGCCAAGAGTGAGGACTGTCTTAGGTAAGACGGCTTTTATGTGCGCAGCTCCACTTGCTTGGAACAGCCTACAGTCCAAATTAAAATTGAGAAATTGTATTTCTCTGAATGTTTTTAAGGCACGTCTGCATGAGATGCTTTCTGACACGATGGGTGTTTGTAAGTGTTGGTGAATATGTAAATATGATGTCCTCTATTGTTTGTTTTTATGTTGTGTTTATGTTTCATGTGGAACTAAATTGATGCAGGTCTCCCTTGTAAAATAGATCCATGATCTCAAGGGACCTATCTGTCTAAATAAAGGTTTGAAATTAAATGAATATGTCTCGTCCATAGACTGGTCTCGTCTGACCGGAACGCCGCTCCAGCTCTTCAAATATTGCAGTACCCATAAGGAGTAGTGATGGGCATTTCGATTCCCTTCGGGGAGACAAATCTTTTGATTCAGTTCACTTTTAAAGATTCGTTCACTGATTTGTTCACCGGTTCGCGAACGACTTCTGGTGATTTACACGTTCGCGAACGATTCGTCTTTGTACTTAACCCGAGAGACGCCGGTACTGGGGGCCTCCTGCAACATCTTGCAGGAAACAGTGTCTGAGGGCATGTTCATTTAATAAACTATGAATGTTTTATATCCATGTAACGGAAAGAAACTCATCTAACTGATCATTTAAAAAAAAAAAAACACAATGCTAACGCTGAGCCTGTGCATTAGCAAGGAGCGAAAAATGCTAACAGATGACTTTACCGAAATTCACTCACAAAACCTTATTATTTATCTTTGCTGCACATCTCAACCCATCGTTTCACATTATGAGGAGACACAGAATCGAGGGGTACCCTCATTATCACTAAATTATACGAACTCTCTGAGATAATAACAAGAACACACATCAAAACATATGGTGCTAAAAACGCTAACATGGCTCACCTCTGTTGTAGTCTGGTAAAAAGTGTTCTTCAATGGCATTACAACGATAAAAACGATGTTGAAGTTAATCCATAGGTTAATCCAATGTGTCTGTGTCATTTTGAATGATTTCCGATAATCCATGAGCAATACATCTGCTTTTTGGTTTTGAGATTTTCAGACCTAGAGACAGCTTCACTCTGGAGCAAAACTGTGTGCGAGAAGCCCCCACATTTTCGCGAACAGCTTCTCTTTAGCTTTTGGCGGAAGGCGGCAACTCAAACAAACAAATCGTTTTGTGGGAGGAATCAGTTCATCTCGTTCACTTCAAAGATTCGTTCAAAAAGAACGAATCGTTCGCGAACGACCCATCACTAATAAGGAGCCGTACACATGCCGCAATGTTTGCGTGGCTGTATCTTTAGTTGTAAGCACAGTGGCAATCTGTTGTTATTAGCATATAGTTAGCTAGCTATGCTAATGCATTTAAAGAGCTTTTATACAACCAGTTGGAAGAGAGCTCTCTCCTGAGAGGCTCAAATAACCTCAGAGACACGTTGGGATCACGGAGAAATGCTCTCCTCAGACCCATTCTCACAGCGTTCTAAACATTTTTCTTACTCAATATCAAGCCACACTTATTGTTTTTACTTCGGTTGTGAGTGTTTGTGTGTGCTCAGGATGAGTTTCGCTTGTTCTCGCTGTATCGCCGACCCGGAAACCTGTCCGCTCATCGCAGCAGCGGCGAGCAGCAACGAGCCTCGCAACGAGCCTCGCAACGTCCCGACCAATCAGAGCACACTGGGCTCACAGGGAGGGGGGGGGGGGGGGGGGCAGGAGCTCCAACAAGCCGTTTAGGACAGAGAGTGAATACATATACTATACAGAGATGCTGTATGAGAAAATTGCACAATTTAAATATATTCTAGTATAAATGGAAATATGATCAGTAGAAATGGCCATGACATGGGACCTTTAACTTCTGTGAGGAAAACGTCGTACCCACCAGGATTGTACGGTGTTTTCCCAACCATACACACTGGATTACCCCTGGAAAAAAGGCTCTCCTGAAGGCCAAAAAGAGGGCCTTCAGATCTGGCAACAGAGAGGAGCTTAAGACTGTACAGAGGGAGCTGAGGTGGGAAATCAGAGAGGGGAAAAACAGCTACAGGAAGAGGAACGTCAGCGGAGTCTGGAGAGGCCTGGAAACCATCTCTGGCTACAAAGAGCCAGACTCCCAGGTCCGGGGGGACCATCAGTGGGCAAACAACTTGAATATCTTCTTCAACAGATTTGATCAGTCATGCACACCCTGCCCCCGACCCATTCCCCCCTGCTGCACCCCCCATTTTCCCACTGCCTGGAAATGGTCACCTCTCACACCTCTACTCTGCCCCCGGCCATCAGCTCACAGACACCTCTCACATAAGCCCCTGTTTCTTCTCTCCCTCCTTCCCCTCCACCCGCTGCCGACACCTTGTCCCTCACAACCAACCAGGTGAGGAGGGAGCTGCAGAAGTGTAAAGCGAGTAAGGCGGCGGGTCCAGATGGTATCAGCTCGAGGCTCCTCAAATCCTGTGCGGACCAGCTGCGTGGGATTGTGGAGCTTCTATTCAACCTGAGCCTGAAGCAAGGGAGGGTACCACAACTGTGGAAGACGTCCTGTGTGGTACCTGTGCCAAAGACCCCTCACCCCAAGGAATTCAACAGCTACCGGCCGGTGGCGCTGACATCACAGCTGATGAAGACCCTGGACAGGCTGGTCCTTGGACACCTTCGGCCCCTTGTGAGACCATCAATGGACCCGCTGTAGTTCGCCTACCAGCCTGCCATCGGGGTGGATGTCGCTGTCATCTACCTGCTGCAGAGGTCCCTCGCCCACCTGGAGAAGGCTGGGGGCACTGTGAGGATCATGTTCTTTGATTTCTCCAGTGCCTTCAACACCATCCAGCCCCCGCTCCTGGGGGACAAGCTGCAGCTCTCGGGGGTGAATTACCATCTCACCTCCTGGATCCTGGACTACCTCACCAACCGTCCACAGTACGTGAGGACCAGGAAGTGTCAATCTGACGCCATCATCAGCAGTATGGGGGCCCCCAGGCGACGGTGTTGGCACCGTTTCTCTTCACCTTCTACACTGCAGACTTCACCCACAACACTGCAACCTGTCAGCTGCATAAATTCTCTGACGACTCCGCCATTGTTGGACTCATCTCCAACGAGGAGGACAGGGAGTACAGGGAGCTGACGCAGAACGTAGGAGGCGTGTGGCGCAGTGGACTAGTGCACTTCCGTCAGCATGTTGTTGTGTCCCTGGGCAAGACACTTCACCCCACATTGCTCCTGTGGGGATTGCCCACAGTATTGAGTATGTCAGTCGCTTTGGATAAAAGCGTCTAACAAGTAACGTGAAATGACACCCTCTGGTGCCAGAGGAACCACCTCCAGCTCAACGCAGCGAAGACCAAGGAGCTGGTGGTGGATTTCAGACGGTGCCAACGCTCCCCCCGACACCAGTGAACATCCAGGGAGCGGACATTGACATTGTGAAATCTTACAAATACCTGGGTGTTCATCTAAACAATAAACCGGACTGTACTGATAATTATGCTGCTATGTACAAGAAGGGACAGAGCAGACTCTTTCTGCTGAGGAGACTGAGGTTTTTCGGGGTGCATGGGGGCACTCCTTCAGACATGTTATGACTCTGTTGTGGCATCAGCCATTTTCTATGGTGTGGCCTGCTGGGGCAGCAGCATCTCGGCTGCTGACAGGAAGAGACTGAGCAGACTGCAGAGGCGGCACGTGAGGCTCAGGTTTGGGAAGGCTAAATAACTTGTTTTACCTGACGCTGCCTGCCTCCGGCGTCTATAGAAAAGAGATCACTCAGTGAAAGCACGGGCACCGCCTGATCAGAGCTCAGTGTGCGGACTTTAAATCTATTAAGTATAAAGGAAATACAGTTTAAACTGCTGTATGAAGAGAAGACGCCGACGTGTCACACTTATCATTCATATCACATTATCAATCAGATCATCGATCATATAATATCATAAGATATCATATATTTCCTTACCTGAGTCAGCTGAGCCGTATCTGGCCGTGCAACACTTACATTGTCACATACTGTATGCAGAAGTATTATTTTAAGCAGCACATTACATTTGACGAAATACTCAAGTCAAATGTAATTAAAGTCAGATCCACTCGTGTTTTTGACGGGGCAGTGATAATTGTTAATGTACGCATTCAGACACTTTTTCTTTCACCAGCTGTATTCACCTTGCAGGTGCAACTATGTAGCTTGTATCCTAGATTATATGTTTAAGTCATGGATGTTTAAAGTTCATATTTGTCTAATATTAGTTTACTTTTCATTAATGAAGTATGACGCTGCGCTAGGCTACACTTGTCCCTGTTTGTGATTGGTCAAATGTTGCTAACCCCACCCCTTTCACGTGAACACGCTCACAGCTGGAGAGAAAAACCCTGGCTTGATTTACCGAGTTGATAACCAGCGTCGTAGGACCGCTTAGCGAGAGCGCGTTTGTTAGGGTTAGTTAAGATATCATAACTCAAACGTATCCAGGGTATGTTGAACTGGCTTCGTAGTACAGGGCACAGGTGGCTGCATAGCAGCACTAATGTCAAAGACACACACATTATACATTATATTTTTCTTTTACCATGCAGTGACAAAAATATTTGGGAAGGCTTAGCCTTCCCTAGCCTACAGTACCCGCCGCCCCTGGCAGACTGGTAAGGAAGGCCAGCTCTGTCCTGGGGAGTCCTCTGGACACTGTGTCACAATCTTATGAAGGACCCAAATGCAGCACTCGAGAAACCATGGAGTATTGGTAATGTACTTTATTGGTAATAATACTAGAGCAGAGGAATACCGGATGATGTACAGGCAAACGAACCGGAGGACAGCGGGCAGAAGGTGAGTCAGGGCCGGGCAGAGGGTCAGGGAGCAGGCGAGGCGGTCAGCGTAGGTACAGGCAGTGTCAGGTAGCAGGCAAGGCAGGATAGTCCAAGGACAGGCAGGATCAGGGATCAGGCAGAGCAGGCAGGTCGGGGACAGGCAGGGTCGGAACCGGGTAGGCAATCGGATGACAAACGCGTGAAAGACTAGCATGAAGGCAAAGTACGATCTGGCAATGGGTGTGTGTCTGGTGAGGGTTTAAATACTAGCAGTGAAGCTAATGGGTGCAGAAGAGAAAGAGAGTGAGCAAAAACGTGGGTGTGGTTAACAGGTGAGACAGGTGAATGGAAAACTACTGGTTAAAGATGGAGCAGACTGTGACACACTGTGGAGGTGGTGGGAGACAGGCTGTCCTCCCTGCTGGACAATGTGTCCCACCCCCTCCAGGACACCCTGTCCTCACTGTGCAGTTCCTTCAGCGACAGGCTGCTGCACCCCCGCTGTCCCATGCAGCGGTCAAACTATACAACCAGCACAAATCATAAGAACTGTTTTGAAAATTATGTAACTTTTTTACTTATATTTTTTTATAATATTTTGTATTGTCGACCCTACGCTTCCCGTCGGGCCGAACCACGCCCCTTAGCTGTGATATTATGAGCATATACCACGGCCTGTTGTGAGCTATTGCTTAATCATATCATAACTTAGTACTTTTGGATTCAACATATGTAACATATGTAACATTAAGCTGTCTGTGACTCTTTTTTTCCTGGTGTAACTAGCATATTATGCACATTTCCCCTCCGTGGGACTAATAAAGGTATTCTGATTCAGATTCTGATTCTGAACTAGTTTGATGCTCAAACTGATTTTTAAAGACGAAACAGATTAGGTGTATATGCTCTTGTGAAACTGTTTCAAGTTGTGTGTTTTTGGAACAACCCTGCCTGTCACCTGAAAAGATTTGCAGCAACAGAGTACAGTATTGCGACATCAATATTTGTCCATATGAATTGCTTCTTCATCTGTCAGCTCCACCCTTAGGGGGAAACCTGTGGTGTCATGTACCGATGCAAAGCCCACCTCCTTGGGTAATTAATATATGAAAGACCTGTTGTAAACACTTGTGATATTAAGATGTCTGTTTTCCCTGTTTTCATTTGGGGAAAAACACATTTGCATTTCCACATTCTTGAAAACATGTTCTGCTCTACATCTTATGTGCCCTGTATTTTCACTCTATGAAAAGGGATTGCTCAACAAAACTCAATTTAAGAAGCAGCTATAATTATTTTTTCATCACTTGACTTTGTATTTTTAAGGAGTCATTTATAGTGACAACCAATGGAGACTGGTCATTAGGGGCAGGTGGGGTACACAAAGCAGAAAGTATTACAAATAATGATTACAAAAAAAAAATAAAAAAAAAATAAAATATATTTTAAGATCATGTTTAATCATCTGATTCGTCTGTACTTTGCTGTTTTAGTCTGTGTTCTTCTAATTAGTGTCTACAGTCAGGGGCGGCGCCAGGGGGGAGCTAGGGGGTGCTGAAGCACCCCCCAGGATTGCCAAAGCACCCCCTAGGCACCCCCAAGAATTGTTGGGATTTTTTGCCTGAAATGTTTTATTATAATTTTTATTAAATTAGAAATATTATTTATTACATCAATGCAAATGTGAAACAAATACATTTTTGACCCAAAACATAAAGCCAACACAGGTGATATGATTAGGCCAATGGCCAGCACACATTCGATGTTTGACCTACCCATAGGCTAAATTACTTTGTGACACTTGAGTGACTTCCTGTTAGCTAGAGCGCCAAATGATTTGCTAACAGCAAAGTGACAAATTGATCGTTTTTGTGTCCTTAAACGTCCACGTGTGGACACTCAATAAAAATCACCTGAAAGCGAGAGGGATTCTGCACATAATAGGCCTCCTGAGTACAAGTAGCTTACTTCTGGGTCTCTGTGTTTCATTCAAGCCCTGCTCTGTGTGTGTGGGACGAGCCATTTGTTTAAGAGAGAGCTCGCCTTGCGCACCAGTGGGTATTGTAAGGAAATATTTGTATGTATTCATGCAAACTGTGAAGGGCTGTTAAGGGTTTTATTGCTGTGGGGGAGCTGGAACAAGACCCCACTGTGGTCTCTGGAATGTGATGGGGGGATGTGTGGAGGCTGCAGAGGCTGCAGAAATAGGAGACAGTGAGGGTCAGAGGTGTTTGTTTGAGATGACTGAGAAAGACGACCAGTTGTCCTTAAACTCCACCCCCTCCTGTATCATTTGGTATGAAAGCCTATCCGGCTTGCTGTTCGCTCTCTCTCTTCTCGTGCTGCTTGGACTGGAGGTCTGGCGGCCTGTGGGCAGGAGCCAGGAGTAGGCCAACTCCTGACATTACACATATGATACGATATGGTTGTGTATGGTAATGTATTTGATTGTATTGCATGGTATATTACCATTAAAGTGGATTATTGTTTAACGGTTAAGTGTATGCTCTGGATTTCCTTCATGTAAGATAACAGCTTGTGTAGGGACGCGGGGAGATTTGGAAATGCGGCCTAGTTATCATTTATATCTCCTAACAAATGGTGATCTCGACGCCGAATAAACATGAGCTGTGGAAGGATTCAGGCGACCAGACTAGGTCGGGAACAAACACTTTTAGACGCCTCGGACAATAGCAGGGCCCTGCGCCACTACAAATAAGGTAACGAAACTGTAGGATTGTCTGTAGGCGTTTCAGAGTGTTTTTGAAGTTTGAATGGAGTATACAATGCATATTTTTGCCATGTTATGAAAGTTATATAAAACACGTGAACGTTGATCGCAAGGTACAGAGAGTCCTGCGTGACGAGAAATAAAGCAGTTAGCGTGGATCTCAGGTAGTTTATTCCTGAAGTGGCGTGGAAGCGGTGCAGTTCGTGGGCTGTGGGTGTGATTCCTACACGACGAAACCTGGATGTTCGATATTTCAGATCGAGCCGCCGTTTAAAACTGGGGGTAAATAACAGTCTGAGGCCGAATAAGCGAAAGTGTCAGTGGACTGTTATCTGTTAAATCCTTGGGAGAGAGCGCTAACGTCACCTACATTGTGACGAGACCGGCTCTCGTTTCCCTTGTCTGTAAACATTAATTTGAAAGGCTGACGTAAACATAACGTTGATCGCAAGGTAGGCAGAGAGTCCTGCGTGACGACATATGAGGCACGTTATCAAGCTAGACAAACTGTACGGGGAATAAATCTGTGTGATTTTTACCTGAATAACCTGTGTGAGCATTGTCTGTGGTAATCAGACATTCGCTCAGAAGAGTGAAGCTCATTTGTGCTCTGCTGCTGCCATCTAGTGGCTGAAAGGGGGGGAAGCACGTTAATTAAGTCAGATAAATAAAAGCGAAGTCAATATATTGCGTATATTTAAATAAATGAGCTGTCTGTAGGTTGTCATTGTTGATTAGTACAGACCTTGTTTTATGTTGGTAAATGTAATGGTACAAAAGCAAGCTATTCATCACAATTGGATTTTTAGGTTATGAATAAAACGAAAAGTAGTAGCCTAAGGGATAAGCAGAAAGGTTTTTGAACGCTTGTCAGTTATGACAGGGGTGCTTATGCCCGCTTAGGTTTTCGATGTGCGCCATCACGTTAAAACAGGATTGGTGGCATTTTCAGTTCATTGCTTGCTTCCACACGCCTTCCCCCTCCTTGTCTCTTTCACGACTATAGTTAATGCATTAGAACGATTGTCGCTGTTCCGGAACGGCCTTTCAAAATAAAAGCCAAAGGCCGCTGTTCGCCAGACTTCACAATAAAACAGTAATTAGCTTAACGATATATTTAACTTATATTGCGTCCTTAAATATTGATTTTAATTCATTACAGATCTAACCTGCTTGCAACACAACTTAGATAAACAATTTCAAGTGGTTAAAGGGGGTTTCCTGTCTGGCTCATTTGATTTAGAACTGAAGTAAGGGAGAATAGTGTTTTATGAGTCATTCCTCATGGTTTATAAAGATAAATCATCAGTTTGTCTGGACTTTGATATAGAGATAGGATCATGGTGGAGAAGGAAGACCTTTTTTGGTTTCAAATTAAAGAAGAGTTTAAAGATGAAGTAAGCAGGACTTCAATTGGCCAAAAGAGATTTTAAAGTTTAATATTCTTGGTTAGCAAACAAGACATCTGATTATTATGTCACACATGATAATCTTGTTATAGAAACTAGCTTAAAATATTGGAGAAAATATGTAGATGTTCTTTCGTAGTGTGTGGAATATGTGATGCTGGAAACATGTACGTTTTTCAATGTATAGGAGAAAATGGTTTCCTGAAAGAGTTATGTTGGGTAAATATGTAGCAATGGATGAAACAATTTTTAGAGTGAGTTTTTTGTAATATCATTTGTAGACATCAATTAGGTTGTTTAGATGGCATTTAACAATTAAGACAGATAGTATGATTACAAATAGTCAGAGTGGAAAGGGTTGGATTTATTTAACCTCAGTGTGGTAGAGTTTTTATAGGTAATGCGTCCCGAGACCTGGACTCCCCCTCTGAGTTAGAAAAGGCTACGATCCCGACCCTCCAAGCAGACAAAACACCTAACCCAACGGGAGACTCCTCCTTCTCCATCGAACAGACAGAGAACCAGAGCTGAAACAACAACAACAAGACTGCAGCCAGAACTATCTCCACCTGTGGCATCCAGAACCAAACAGCATGCTGGCAGGCAGAGATCTACGCTCATCAGTCCCTCAGACGGGACCATGAAGTTCCAAGCTGAGCACAAGAGCAAAGTGTGGGACATGAGAGCAGAATCCGCCCTCCATAAAAACAGCAGGGAGACTGTAAAGGAGGAGATGAAATGCAAAGCAGTGCAAGAACATGAGCATGATGGGGCATGCAGATGTAACTGGGCCAATGGCTGACAGCGGATGAAGTTACAGCTGATGGACTGAAGAGAACACATAATCGGAGGAGTTGGCATGGTCGATTAGAAGTGAGGAGGCCGGGGTCACGGCTTGAGAAAACCAGAGGAGGGGAAAAGGAAAACGGGAATGAGTGAGTTTACACATAAACACACTTATTCACAAAACGCACATTTAAAGCATAAATACGTAAAGACAGAAAGATTTATTAAATTAAAAATAGCAGTAAACTATTAGAGTAAAATGAGAACACACTGAGGGTTAAAGGGGGCCACATGACAGAGTACAACCATATTCTTCAATCTTTTCATCATGTTAACAAAATATTCTTTGACATTTTTTATTCACGTGTGAATAAAGTAGTGGGATAGTTTTAGGAACCACTCTATAAGACAAATCTTTATCTGTATGGATAATGTTAAAGGGAGAGCTGGTGCCAAGCCAGATATCGTATTCCAATCTAAATAATTTATTTCACCATTGTAGCATAGTTATTACCATAGGAAATATGAAATGACTTCTGTTTTTAAATCCTTGATAAAGGAGGAAGTAATTGTTGCATGTGCGGACATCCAGGGTTCCACACACTGCTAAAGAGTTTAACATTGATTTTTAGGTGGACCAGAATTGAAGACGTGTGGTTGTTATACCATTGTTATCGTGAACAAAAGATAAATATAAATAAGTGAAGATAAGAAGATGTATTGACCATAAATTAGTCAATTGGTAAATAAAAAATAGCGGAAAAGAGGAGAACTATTAAAGGGAAGTGGAAAATCAGTCTAATACACACTGATAAAAAAAGGGGGGGGGGCATGAAGGAAGTATGCACTGGACTTTTTATTCGTGTGTGAATTTGGTAGTGTTTTAATTTGTTACAGTATTGATCAGTTCAAAGGGAGAGTTTTAGTAACAGCTCTATAAGATCAGATAAATATTTATTTATATAGGTCATGTTGAAGGGAAAGCTGGTTCTAAACAAAATATAGTATTTCAATTTGAGGTACTGGTTTCATGTTCAGACACCCAGAGTTCCACGCACTGTTAAAGAGGGTAACATTGTTCTTTAAGTGCACCAGAATTGAAGATAAATTGATAGAATGAGTTATGGAATACATAGCAGATCTTTACAGATCCTAGTAATGTTTTGACACAAGATAGTGATGTACACATGTTTTTGAAATAGATCTATTAGTCATTTTAATACGAATTAGGTGTAAATGAATTGCAGTAATAGTACAATAAGGAAGTGACATTTTTTTGGCTAGACACTTTTCAGGGAATGTGGGAAACAGCAAGGAGGGGTTGGAGATATCTTGAACATTATAGTTGTAATTGTGAATTAATAAATGATGGCGCTCCATATATACAGATTTGTATAGACGGAGGATGCTGGCCTGTGCTGGAACATCAAAGTCTCTGCAGAGCAAGACACATGGCCAAAAAGACTGAGACCAACTGACCGACAGGGTAACTTGGGAAGGCACTGTCAATGACTGACTCTGCGGTGAACCTGACCAAACCTGACTTTACAACCTGACAGTGTGAGTGTAAGTGAGTGTATGTCTGCACCTGATCAGTGCAACTGCATGATTTAAAACGATGACTAATCAAGCATGTTTTGGACTAACACATTATTTATGGGTGATAATAATGTGTGAAATGAGAGGTTTCCTAACATTGCACAAAAGGGGAAACCGTATCTAATCTGCTTGATGATGTTTCACTCCCACAGGAGGTGGCGGTTTGAAGAATGTGAAACTCAAACTATGACATTTGGAATTCTGTTTCTTTTAGGACTGAATGATGGAGAGAAACACTCTCAAGGGTTTACTGTGGAAATGATGGATGTACATTTGGGAAAAATGTTTGCTATTGTCTTATAATCCATTATGACCTGAAGTTTTTCTTCCCATACAGGTTTTTGTTTACACATGAGAGAATGTGTAAAAAAGGGGGAGTGTAAACTTTACAATGTACATTTTTCATTTAGGGACTGAAAGGAACCGGCTGGCCCAACTCCATTGTTCAATCTGACCATTGATTGACAGTTTTAGAATTGACCTGCTCCATATTTGGGGATAACACACTGTTTGATGAATGTTGACATGTCTCTAATATTGATTGAGTTATAGCAGGTAACACAGATAAAGAATCAGTGGCCAAGGGGCTACCAGAGAGATGTCAGTCCAGAATGGAATAATGGAAGAAACTGACCTGTGAGTAATGTGTCAACTAATGTTTCAACAGATATTAAAGTAACTAAGGTTTGAAATGTAGAAAGAACATATTTACAGTTAAAGTTAAAACATAGTAATGTAATGAGATAGAATGTAATTTGGACAACATCATGTAACTAGCCTGGTAAAGAAGTAAGAGCCATAGACTTTATTGTTGAGGTCATTATGGGGATATACATTTAATCTAAATACATAATAGAAAGACATTTGATGACAGTTTGTTGGAATTCTGTATTCATTTTTTAGTAGGATAATATCTAAGAACTGACGGGTAGAAGCAGTATCACCAGGAAGCCATTCACTTTGTTAGTATTGTGATTTTGGTTGTTTTTGAATCCATAAGATTAGTGTGTTTCTTTACCAAAAACATTAGCAGTTCAAATCATATTTTTTGATTTTTAATGGGATCTCAGGGATTTCATTTAAATAAATACAGATGCTTGTCAGAAATTCAGAGCTATTGAAATATGTTATTTAGTTTACCTAAAGATGTTGTGGTTCTTATTTAGTGGGCACAGTCCAAGTATTAAGATTCTGAAGCTGCACAATTAATTTAGAAAACCTGTGCTCAGACGTCTGTTGTTTTAAGACACCCCACCAACAGGCTCCAAGTGGCCACGCACTGGTGGGTCAAACAGCCGAGGGCCCCAGAGCCCGGAGCGTAGGCTTGAGGGATTTGTATCAGATTTCTCCACACAGGTTGTGGATGCCAAAAGGGGGACCCGAGACGCAGGAGGCTGACTGTCAACCCCAGGCTCTCCGGCCCCGACCGAGTGACCCAGAGGACATCCAATGACGTCCGCCTACAAGGAAAGGGGGACAACTGGTACACCTGCGAGGACCCTAGACGACATCAGGACGGATCGGGCTCTCATCATGGAGGTCGACTCGGATGCGGTCATCAGCGGACTGGAGGAGAAGGACCTCGAGGACATCCATCCAGCAGTCGTATGTTGTCCCAGGAGGCATCATCATCGGACCGGAGAAGGAAGATCGGGAGGACATCTATTCAGCAGCGACTCGGAAGCCGCCATCAGCAAGCCGGAGGAGAAGGAAGACATCTCTCTAGCAGGCAGCCCAGAAGCCGCCGTCAGCGGATCAGAGGGGACAAAGACACGGCAAGCCAGGATGGCACAGGGGACTCCACTCTCCGCTGAAACAGGAGTGTGTGTTAAGTGCAACAAGACGGTGTATGGAGCCAGCCAGGCCTGCCAAGCTATGGGCAGCCTCTACCATGACAGCTGCTTCACCTGCAGCGGCTGTAGTAGGGAAGGCGTTCTACTATGACGCAGGAAGGGTTTTCTGTAAAGAGGACTTTAAAATCTACTGTCTGAAAGACTGCCACAGGGTCCTGGCGCCTAAATGTGCTGCGTGTAACCAGCCCATCCTGCCCTCAGAGGGGTCTGATGAAACCATTCGAGTTGTATCCAGAGAGGACAAGTATGGAGACTCAGCAGACAAGGATGCATTTTTTGCAAGTGCCTTGTGTAAGTTGCACTCTTGTTTAAGAGTGCAAAAGAGGGAATTGTAAGGAAATATTTGTATGTATTCATGCAAACTGTGAAGGGCTGTTAAGGGTTTTATTGCTGTGGGGGAGCTGGAACAAGACCCCACTGTGGTCTCTGGAATGTGATGGGGGGATGTGTGGAGGCTGCAGAGGCTGCAGAAATAGGAGACAGTGAGGGTCAGAGGTGTTTGTTTGAGATGACTGAGAAAGACGACCAGTTGTCCTTAAACTCCACCCCCTCCTGTATCATTTGGTATGAAAGCCTATCCGGCTTGCTGTTCGCTCTGTCTCTTCTCGTGCTGCTTGGACTGGAGGTCTGGCGGCCTGTGGGCAGGAGCCAGGAGTAGGCCAACTCCTGACATTACACATATGATACGATATGGTTGTGTATGGTAATGTATTTGATTGTATTGCATTGTATATTACCATTAAAGTGGATTATTGTTTAACGGTTAAGTGTATGCTCTGGATTTCCTTCATGTAAGATAACAGCTTGTGTAGGGACGCGGGGAGATTTGGAAATGCGGCCTAGTTATCATTTATATCTCCTAACAGTATCTACCGGAGATCGTTGTGGTTAGCATCTGGTGCTAGCTAGCCAAGCTAACGGATATAAGGAACTTTTTCAACAACAAGGTGGAGGGAGAACTCTCTCCTGTCAGACTGAGAGTCTCAGATAGTCTACATTTTTTGGCATGCCAAAGATTTTGCCATCGCTCACGAAGTTGCTGCCGGAGCCTGAGAAACTCCACCGGCGATCATACGATGGCTTAAGATACCATCGCGAATGGCCTGATGTTGTTACGATCAGAGCCGAATTTGAACATTTCCTTTATCATGTGTCCTTCTTGTGTCAATTGCCCCTGTCACACTGTCGTATGACCGCCGGTGGAGTTTCTCAGGCTCCGGTGTTCGAGATTAACTGGTTTTTGAATGAACTGGTTTACAGCAGGCAGATGTGTCGGGGGCATGGCCGTCGACGGAAATACACATTTCGATCGCTTCTTCTGTCGCTTACATACATCTTTTGGTATATTTGGCTCGGTAGGAATATACGGTGGCCCTGAAGTGCAAGACACTACAGCATTTCAGAAAACACCACAGCATTTCACAAAACACAACAGCATTTCACAAAACGCCACAGCATTTCAGAAAACACCACAGCATTTTACAAAACACAACAGCATTTCAGAAAACACTACAGCATTTCAGAAAACACCACAGCATTTCATAAAACGCCACAGCATTTCACAAAACACCACAGCATTTCAGAAAACACCATAGCATTTCACATTGGACGGAAAGGGTATTCCTTTAGTGATGTTTGTGATTGGACAGAGCCAGCCAGAGAAGCATTGCTGTGATTGGTTGTTTTTGCTGCCAGTCAAGAAATGACGCTTCGTGATTGGTCAACACCCGACAGAGAAATATGTCCCAACACATCAGCCGTTAGCACACACTCAGAGCTCACAGCTCCTCATATCTGTTCAGAAACTGGACAAAAGTTAATGTACAAACCACAGACTGTCTGTGTCATGGTGAATACAGTCGCTACAGTTTCTTTATTTATGTCTGTATGACGTTGTTGTGAGTGTGGACGGAGCAGCTACAGGTCAGTTTAGCCTGATGGATCCGATTCCATTCAGAAAACACTCATTTTAAAAGCTTTTCGCCTGCCGTCTTATCTGCAGACTTGCCAAAGCGTTAATTCATGGTTTTTACTAACCGTTATCAGTATGTAGTTACTTCGGCATCACTTTGAAACGTGTATTACAATTAAATCACGGTCAAATATGTTCATTTTGTTGTAGTTGGTATCTCCCATAGGATTTACATGGAGATACGCCCCGCCCCCTCTCAGCGCCTCTTGTTTGAATGACAGGAGCAAACACAGCTGACAGCCGCGGTGAAACTCGAGCGATTATTAGAGCAATGCGAATATTGGGTGGTCTACCATAGTATTTACATGGAGATAAGCCCCTTAAAAACCATGAATTAATAAAGCATTAATTCTGTGTTTACTACTGTGACTGTCATTCAAACAAGACGCTGGAGAGGGGGCGGGCCGTATATCCATGTAAATCCTATCGGAATCGGATCGATCAGGATAAACTAACCTGTAGCTGCTCCGTCCACACTCACAACAACGTCATACAGACATAAATAAAGCAGCGACTGTATTCACCATGACATAGACAGTCTATATTTTGTATATGTTGAACTGTTGTCCAGTTTATGAACAGATATGAGGAGCTGTGAGCTCTGAGTGTGTGCTAACAGCTAACGGCTGATGTGTTGGGCCAATCACGAAGCGTCATTTCTTGACTGGCAGCAAAAACAACCAATCACAGCAGTGCTTCTATGGCTGGTTCTGTCCAATCACAAACAAGAAGCGTTCTCCCTAAGAAATACCCTTTCCATCCAATGTGAAATGCTGTGGTGTTTTCTGAAATGCTGCGGCGTTTTGTGAAATGCTGTGCTGTTTTCTGAAATGCTATGGCGTTTTGTGAAATGCTGTGGCGTTTTGTGAAATGCTGTGGCGTTTTCTGAAATGCTGTGGTGTTTTGTGAAATGCTGCGGCGTTTTGTGAAATGCTGTGGTGTTTTCTGAAATGCTGTGGTGTTTTCTGAAATGCTATGGCGTTTTGTGAAATGCTGTGGCGTTTTGTGAAATGCTGTGGCGTTTTGTGAAATGCTGTAGTGTTTTGTGAAATGCTGTTGTGTTTTGTGAAATGCTGTGGTGTCTTGCACTTCAGGGCCAATGTAGGAACACTTTGATGCACATTCAGTACCAGTGTGTGAGGTTGTGGTTACCATGGCGATATCCTGACGCGTACAGCGAGGACTACAAAAAGACAAACGAGGTGGCTGGGGATTTCTGTTCAAAACATTGCAAGCTCGAATAAATAATTTAAACCAGCTATTGTTGCCAGACTTATTACTGAATATCGTTCTTAATGGGATACCGAGTCCATCTTCAGACAGGCTCCATGTGAAGCGTACGTTGTTAACTCACAGTTTGAAAGCAGCGTGGAGAAGTCTTCAGCTGTGGTAAGCTGTGATCCGCTCAGGTAAACTGCGATCTGCCCAGGTTAAACTGTGTTACAACTTCTGTGGCTATCTACCAGCGATCATATTTAATATGAAAGACTACACACACATGTATCCTTTATAAAAACGGTATTCTGCAGCACTCATCAAGATAAGATGTGACTGTTAACTCGTTTTGCAAAGATATTAGCAGAAATGTCATTGCTGCATGTGCAGGGACATTTAGACTTTAAAATGCTGCTTGGTCATTAATGTTGGTCTCGGCAAACAACATTAGGAACCTTCTATTCAAACATAATATTCAGTGTCCATCGACATGAAAATAACAAAAAAGTTCATGCTGGACTCAAACCCGAGTCCCAACAGCAAAAATCACTCAAACCCTGCGCATTATGAGTATGCCATGGATCAACACAACATATTAGACCACCACTAGTGTTGCACGGTGTATCGATACATGAAAGGTACCGCGATACACTGCCGTTAAAAACGTTACGATTCCTCCTTTTCATTAGTATCGGTACTTTAAGAATGACGGGGAAAAGTACTCCGGTGAGAAATCGCTGTTTTAATAAGAGCCGTGTGTGTTCAGCACTCTGCTTCCACTCCCTGCACTCCACTCAAACTTGGCTAAGCACCTGGCCGACCGGCATCCAGAGCTGTTTAAAAAATGTAAAGTTGTAAAGACAGGTTAGCGAATGTGATAGATAACATAATTACATCATGCTCAAGCCCATGCCCTCAAATCTAAGTCAAACAAGTGTAATTGATTTTATGACAAACGAACGTTTTCGTAGTTTGACGAGGCAATTAATGGCAATGATAACTGTCTAATATGGCTATCTTTTTAGCTAACTTACCAATGTGGCTAACATCTGCAATGTACATTTTGTCAATAATTATTGATATTCCTGTACTATTACATGTTAATAAAATATAAAAGTTAACTATCAAAGAAATCACATAAACTCAAGTATAAAGAGACCATGTTGTAAAAAAACACTTAACAGATAAACTACAATTGTATTGATCATGAAAATAATAAAAGAAAAGTATCGAAAAATAATCTGGATCGCAATTCTTGACTTGGTATCGGTATCGAAACCAAAATGTTGGTATCGTGACAACACTAACCACCACAGCTCAGCTTGTTACATTAACATTGTTAAAAAGTTCCAGAAAAATGCAACCCGACCATCATTTATAATGTGAGCGAGTTGATGTACACTTTAAGCCATACAATATATAATATACATATTATAGTAGGCATTTGCTTAGAAATAGTATACTGACTGAGGTCTGTATCAAGCCTCATTAAGACCCACCGAGATCAGATATTATATTACATCAGCCTGCGAGCCCACATTATGTTGTGATAAGTGTTCATTTTACATATAAATGTGTTCTAGTACACACATAAAGTTCCAATATGCAAATCAGGCCATGTGTTTCGTTGTAGTAGCAAGGTATAATCATCACAGACAGATGGAAAGACAACAATAAGGAATTCATATTAATATTACCAAGTTACAGAAATAGATACAACAAATATAAGAACAAAGATAAAAGCATAAACTTTAAGATAGAAACAAAAACATGTCCACAGCAGTGTAAAAATTATAAACGTGTTTGTAGTTCTCATCGTATGTGAGTATCCTCGTCATTCAGTTTGTGTCGCTGTATCGATGCATAACGAAAGTTAACCAAGTAAACAGTAATGTGAATGAATGACTGCTGCAGAATACCATTTTTATAAGGGATAAATGTGTGTGTCGTCTTTCATATTAAACATGATCGCTAGTAAATAGCCACAGAAGTCGTAACACAGTTTAACCTGGGCGGTCCACAGTTTACCCTGGGCGGATCCCAGTTTACCCTGGGCGGATCGCAGTTTACCTGAGCGGATCACAGCTTACCACAGCTGAAGACTGTTGTGTCTCGTCAGATTTGTTAGTATTATTTCTCTGTTTAGTTAATATCGTCAAGTCCGTGTCTGCTAACCCTTTTTTGTTGTCTCTCATTTCCTGTTTTACTTTGATAATCTCCTCTCTCATTTCAGGTAGTTCAACTCCTACCCATGTGTGTTAACTGACCTGATTACCTGCCCCGCCCTTATTGTTTGCACCTGTAGAGTCCCTTGTGTGTGTATTTATTCTGTGTTTTCTCTGTGCCAAGTGCCAGATCGTTTCGGCCCTTGTGATACTTGTCAGCCAGTTTGTTATCTGAGCTACAGTGAATTTAAGTTAGTTTTTTTGTAAAGTCATTTTTTGGAGTCCTAGCTTTACTTGAGTGATTGTATTGCCTTGCTTATCACCACAAGTAAAATCCTTTTTTTTAAATCATCTTTTGTCTGGAGTCGTGCATTTGGGTCCTATCATTTTTGTGTGCCCCAGTCGTAACAAAGACTTCTCCACGCTGCTTTCAAACTGTGAGTTAACAACGTACGCTTCACTTGGAGCCTGTCTGAAGGTGTACACAGGTCTCATATGGACTTGGTATCACATTAAGAACGATATTCAGTAATATCTGTCAGCATTAAGTAAGTCTGGCAACAATAGCTGGTTTAAATTATTTATTCGAGCTTGCAATGTGTTGAACAGACATACCCAGTCACCTCGTTTGTCTTTTTGTATTCCTCGCTGTACACGTCCGGATATTGCCATCGTAACCACAACCTCACACACTGGTACTGAATGTGCATCAAAGTGTTCCTAAAAGATTTATGTAAATGACAGAAGAAGCGATTGAAATGTGTACTTTTATTTTGAAATTCAGTTCCTGAGGAATGGCAAAAAAGCCAGAGATTATAGAATTAAACTAATACATAAAAACAAGGATAATTGTGTGTTATTGTTGAGTAAATAACAGTGTGTTATTTAGAAAATAATAACAAATTAGAAGGCTCTGAGCCCCATTTATTTTCCTCGTGTACGGCAAAAAAAGTCCGACATTATACGATTTTAAATAAAAACAACAATCGTGGCTTGATAATGAGTAAGAACATGTTTTTATGAACCACACAGCTTCCGGTCTTCCAAGACCCGACCGGACAAAAAGGCGTGGTGCAGGCACAAAATATACTACCAATAGAAATACATTGCTTTGAAAATTGTTTTGTGTGACACGAAAAAAAGGAGAACATTTTGTTGGTGCACACGAATCAATAGATTAAATGTCGTGACAATAACACGAAATGCCGTAAGACTGGGTTGTTGAGTCTGGATACATTCTAAATCATCAGTAAAGTCTACGACCATATTTTCATGTGTGGTTCGGGTGCCATCGCATGGCCTTCTGTAGGCAACGTATTTGCTTCGGCTGTTGCTTGGCTGTTGACCAAGTTCGGGGCCATCTTTGTGCGAAATTCACAATTCCATATTCGTGTGTCCATCTGGTGTCGATAATGTGACGCGGGCTTTAACCATGACACTCCAAGTCAATGCCCATATAATCCTGGATTCTGGTTTCCTACTTGCCTCCTCTGTACCAAGCAAGAGGCTCACCCTCCGTCCTCCTACATGTTTTGCACTATTCCTGAGTTGACAACAACCACCATACTGATTTGGCTCTGCAGCCTATGTCCACAGGGAACAAATATGCCTCCCTTCTCTTGTTCTGGCACTCCTGAACTAATGATTCATACTTCAAGGCCTTTCTCTCGTGGCCCCGTTAGCATTTCTCCTCCTACGGCAAAGTCAGCTCAACCAGAGCTTGCTATAAGAGGTAATCTTTGGAGTTTTTCTGAATTAATAAGATTGCTTTTTGCCACCTTGGATTCCAACCGAATAAAGGGGGATATGTAGTTTAAAATGTATAGGCCTACTGAAGAGAGCTTGGCTAAATTATTGGTTGTTTCGATATGTGCTCTTCTCAAGGCCCTCTAGAGCAGTGATCTGGAACTTGTGAACTGTGAAGAGCCAAAGAAGCATGGTTAGAAGTCCATGCTGGTAAAGCCAGGTTTTAAAGTCTGGATTTTTCCTTCTTCCTTCTTGAACCATTTGTCAGGCTTTCTAACATTAGTAAATGTGGCTCAATCTGTCATTGATACATTAAACCCCCTCCCAACTTGTTCGGCCAAAAATATGACTGAATGATAATGTTGCTCTGTTGTGAAAATGTACAACCGTCAACTTCAAGGGTCACATGTTTATGATGTGTTACATTTCATTTATAGTGCTTCCAACTTACCGAGCAACTCAATTATTGCTGGTTTAAAGATGACGCTGATGACAGAATGATGTTGAATTATTGCTTTTATCTTTTTTTATAACAATTAATTTGCAAGTTTCATGCATTGGAAAACATAATTTCTTAATGATTATATGTATCACCGATTCACTAAAAACATTCCACCAGTCATGCCTTACTAAATTGACTCTCATGAAGAGTCTCTCTCAATGACTAAAATAACTAGGCATGACTCTGCCAATGTGTTTTTTGTGAAGTAGATTGTGAGGATCTGCAGTACTTCCTCATTATTTTCCCCCTTCTGTGTTTGTGTGTCTGGCTGGGCGAGGCTGTCCCACTTTCGATTCCCGCCAACTCACCTCCTCAGCTGCTGTTCATCTCACAGATTGCCACTACTCACCTGCACTTGCTTAAAACCCTGGTTCCCATCCTCAGACTTCGCCAGTTCTTCGTTTATTCTTCAGTGGTAAACTATGGTCCAAGCCTACTAGTGCTTTTCCTAGTAACTTTTTGATACTCCTTGTGACAGGAGATTCTTTCCTAATCCTGCTTGTTTTTCCTGTTCCAGATCCACATACTCCAGCCGCTCTGCCTGCCACGTCCAGCCCTCCCTCCTGGTCAGCCCAGCTCCACGTCTCCCCTCTATGTGAGTAGTAATAAGGATGCCGCTTCAATCACATTAGTATGCATGAAAAGTGACAGGTGGGCCCGCCCCCAATTATGCAAATGAGCTAAGTCCCACCTCCCCGTGTCCGAGATCCTTTGATGTGAGGGGTACAATTATGCTAATGAGCTAAGTCCCGCCTCCCTTTGTTCGAGATCCTTTGATGTGAGGGGTGAGGTGTCATCACACGTAGGTGTGAATGCCCCCCTGTGTAGCGCCTTTGTTGTCTAATCCTTTGATGTGAGGGTTGAGGTGTTATAACAGATAGGTGTGAAATGCTCCCCTGTGTAGCGCCTTTGTTGCCTAATCCTTTGATGTGAGGGTTGAGGTGTTATAACAGGTAGGTGTGATTTCACACCGGTGTGTTATAAGCCTCTGATGTTAATCTATGTGTTGATTAAAGCAGTCTCTTTGAAGTTATGCGTGTGACTGTCTGGCCACTGTCCCCTCACAGCCCTTTGTTGTCTAATCTAATTAGCCTTTGATGTCTGTCCTTTGATGTGAGGGTTGACATGTTATAACAGGCAGGTGTGATTTCACACCGGTGTGTTATAAGCCTCTGATGTTAATCTAGGTGTCTCTTTGAAGTTATGCGTGAGACTGTCTAGCCCCCGCCTCCTCACAGCCCAGGCCTCTCCCCCTTTCTCCACCCCTTCCTGTCACACGATATGAGGCCAGAAGATAGTGGGGGGTGGAATTAGGTGAAAAAAGAAATCCATGCAGACTAAATAAAAAGCCAGTCATTTCCACTCATCAAGTCACCTTTCAAAAAAAGAAAAATGGCCAGGAGACGCATCGATATGGGTTTAATCAGCGAGACGCCTGTGACAACTTACCGCCATCCGTCCGGAGCGCCAATCAAGAAACGGATGCAGTATCTGTGCCAGGTTCAGACGCCTCCAGCCGAAGATCTTCATGAAGAAAGGAGTCTGGAAAATGGATATGTTTGGGGTTATGTGTTCAACTATATGGCGATTGAACTGCATTTCTACAATCTGAAGAATGGAGAAATGTATGGACCCTGCAGTGTTAAAGCAACGTTGACCTCAACAGATTGGGCTGTGTTAACTCTGGTGTCTTACAGAGATCTCCACGCAACCATTGTATGTATCGGAAGAAGTAGTGCATCAAGAAACCAGCGTGGAACCAGCTGTGTACAAGATATTTGCAGTAAAAAGCAAAGGAACGCAGAAAAGCGAGATCAAAGAAGAGTTTTCACCGCTACCCCTCAATGTTGATGAAGAAGAAGGAGAAATCCCCCCGCCACCAGAAGTGAGAAGAGTCCTGACAAGCACCGTCTGGGAAACTAAAAGCGGACCATCTGGGCGATGGTATTACCGCGCAAGCCGTTTGGTGACGCTGGGGAAGGACTCTGATGATTTTGTTTTGGAGTATTTCAACTCTACATGTGGGGTTTTTCAAACATCCTTGCGGGTGCCTCTGACTGCTTGGTTGGAAATGATAGATGAAAAAGCTACAAAGCTTAAATAACTTTTTAAACAGAGTCAGACATCGATGGACATTATACTGGTGAAAAAGACTCTCACTTTTGCAGATGACTCCTCCTCCCACTCAGCATAACAAGTCACACCCTCCTCACCAGATCATTTAAAACTAAGGACCCCTCAAAGAAAAGCATGGTGTTTTCTACCTATGTAAAAGAGCGTCTGGGTTGTCTTACGGAAATGTGTTATCTCTGTATCAAGATGATGTGATAACAAATGATGCTGCTGTAACACATTTTGTGAAAAATACCAACGGTGTGAGAGACGTCATAAAGACACTCATTTTAACCACAGTGTTTGTTCTCTACAAATGTTTAAAGATTGTTACAAAATGTAAAAAATAAAAAGGTCTGGAGACAAAATTAATTCAGGTGACTCTGTCTTTATTAGGAAAACAAAAATATAATACAAATGGTTTAGGGGGTAAAATGTAACCATCTTGGACTTAATATTCTAACTCTCCTTAAGCGTAAGCGGGAAACTCGGAGGCTCTTCCTCCTCTGCGGATATCACTGGCTGCGGATATCACTGGCTGTTGCATAATGTGCAATACCTCGTTTCTTCAATAAGGCTTGAAAAACTTGGTTAAAGAATTATTTCCCTGCGTCTGTTTGTATCTTTGTAGGAATCTAACTTTTGTGAACTAATGTTTTAATTATTTTATTAACTGCAAGGAAGTCTCTTTGAAGAGGGTATTAATAGTTTAAAGATCTTAATGCCCCCTTGATCATGTCTTTTTTTTTTAAAGACTGTTTCTCTAAAAGGCACGTTTTGTGATTTTAACACTTTTTAGTGACACTCGGCAGATTTGTGTGTAATTCTCTCACAAAGGAACTGTAAGTCTCTAAGAAGAGTAAGTCTCTTACTTTTTGGATAGAGTTGTTATGTATGACAACTTTACAACTGGTAGAAAGTTAAGTACTTTTTCTGAACAGATTTTCTTTAAGACTGTGACTCTTAACATACCATCCCCCCAAGAGCCAGACATACTCATCCCCTTTTCAACGACCCCCTGCAGCAGCTCAGGTGTGAAACCCCCCATACAGAATGTCAGTCACTGTGTAAAACCTTTATTTTCTTAAAGACTGTGACTCTAAAAGGCAAATGTGTGATTTTAACACTGTTTCGATGAAGCAATGCAGTCTTGATAACTTGACTAACATTACTTTTTTAAATATATGTTTTTTAGATGCTTTACTTTAATTTATTTCATGTTATTTTAACCCAACATTACTGTGTGTGTGTGTGTGTGTGTGTGTGTGTGTGTGTGTGTGTGTGTGTGTGTGTGTGTGTGTGTGTGTGTGTGTGTGTGTGTGTGTGTGTGTGTGTGTGTGTGTGTGTGTGTGTGTGTGTGTGTGTGTGTGTGTGTGTGTGTGTGTGTGTGTGTGTGTGTGTGTGTGTGTAATTATCTCACAAAGGAACTGTAGGATACACTTTTATTAATGCAAAACCTTAAAGGTGGGGTAGGTAAGTTTCAGAAACCGGCTCGAGATACACTTTGTATTATATTCCATGGAATGCTCTTAACATCCCGATAGCAAGGCAAGGCAAGTTTATTTATATAGCACCTTTCAGCACCAGGCAATTCAAGGTGCTTTACAAAAATGAAAGACATTCAGATAAAGGCATTTAAAAACAGTAAAAGATAATAAAAGAAACATTAGAAGAAAAACTAAAAATATAAGACATTAAGAAAATGGCATTTAAAATCAGTCATTAAAAATAAAAGCTAATAAAATAAACATTAAAAGATAAAAGTTACAGTGCAGTCTAGGATATGAATAGTTCAATTATTTCGGTTCTTGATTTTTTATTTATTCACAGAACCTCCCTTTGGAAATCCGAACATTTCCGTCCCGATTGTTAATTTAGACTGATTGTTTTCACCATGTTATGCTCGCATGACATCCACAATCGGACCCTCAGGAGGGTGTACTAGCCCCCTACTCTGCTTTGTGTTACCAAAACACTATTTTTCACCCGTCGGTGATGTGATACTTGTTCCTCAGTACAAATCATCCAAAAACTGATCGTAAACCCTGGCTACGATGGATATCCCAAATATCCTACTTTCGAGCAGTCCCTCTCATAAATGTCATGGAGTTTCAGATGGTTTTCACCATGTTTTGCTCGCATGACATCCACAATTGGACCCTCAGGAAGGTGTACTAGCCCCCTACTCTGCTTTGCGTTCCATAACAAAGTCTTTAAGTGTTACCTGATAGCAATGAATATCTTAAGTGCCTTTTGACAAAAATTCCATTACACAATGTCATTTCAGTCAGACAACTCACGTGTTCCTTTAACATGTTTATTAGAAGCAGCATATAGTTGAGTTTGGCGACTAGGCTCGGGCATCATCACTCCATAGATATACATAGCACGATGAGTGATGATTAAATAACTAACCCCCGAGCCTACAGGTGGAAGCTGGGGTGGTGGTGGGGCAGGCAAGCAGCAGCGACGTAGCTGCAGCAATAGCAGCAGCAAGCAAGGCATGGAGAGAGATCTGGCAGGTTAAATAGAGCGGCATATTAAGGAGACTCTGTTTGGTTGGTTGTAGATCGGCAAGGGGGCGTTATGTATGAATGCAGCATAAGTGCTCGAGTTGACTGCCTGAACTAGCTCGCAGGCTTCGCCCTATTTCAGTCAGACAACTCACGTGTTCCTTTAACATGTTTATTAGAAGCAGCATATAGTTGAGTTTGGCGACTAGGCTCGGGCATCATCACTCCATAGATATACATAGCACGATGAGTGATGATTAAATAACTAACCCCCAAAACTGCGTGGAGATTAGATACTATCCCCCAAAACTGCGTAGCCCGAGCCTGACGCTGGTGATGTGAGACTGATAAGTAGAGGGCCTGGCGAGCTGCCATGTGGCCATTCCCCCTAAGCACAGCGGCTTTAAGGGGAATATACTACTAAGTGAGACTGCTATGTGTAGGCCCGAGAAATAGCCCAGAGCCGATTCTTCCCTGAGCACAGCGGCTTTGAGAGGAATATACTACCTATATATGCTACCTAATGAAACTGCTATGTGAAAGCCCGGGAACAGCCCGAAAAGCCATCCCCATTAAGCACCGCGGCTTTAAGGGGAATATACTAGTGACTGCTATGTGAAGGCCCGGGAACAGCCCGAAAAGCCATCCCCCTTAAGCACCGCGGCTTTGAGGGGAATATACTACCGAGTGACTGCTATGTGAAGGCCCGGGAACAGCCCGAAAAGCCATCCCCCTTAAGCACCGCGGCTTTGAGGGGAATATACTACCGAGTGACTGCTATGTGAAGGCCCGGGAACAGCCCGAAAAGCCATCCCCCTTAAGCACCGCGGTTTTGAGGGGAATATACTACCTAGCGAGACTGCTATGTGTAGGCCTGGAAGTGACCAGTGCCGACCCCCCCCCCAGCACCGCGGCTTTGAGGGGAATATACTACCCATCAAGACTGCCGTGTCTAGGTCTTTGAGGCAGCGACAATGAGCTTTCCCCCCCAAGCATGCAGCTATGAGGGGAATATACTATAATGAAATAACTATAATCTAACCCAGCAAGCACCTGATATGCAATAACAGGATTCTACAGATATACATCTTTGAACGTTACTCATCATCGAGTAGTGCAAGAGCTCATGGTTGTTTGTGCTGCAAGGATCTCATTCATGTGAGGCATGATATAGCGCTGGTGGGCAGAAGATGCCCGACGGCCCAGGATACTCAGGGTTGAGGTAGGCAGATATAGAGCTGCGGTTGTGGCTGTGCAGATTCTTAAACAGTGGGAATAGCGATCTGGGGGCAGGTCGCAGCTTAGGCAGAGATCACACAGCTTGGAGGAGAACCCTCGTCGTTGGGTTTGCAGCCATCGAATACACATGGGTGCCGACGCATGTGTCAGAGGGCAATGATGCGAGAAGTTCAGCATGGAAGATAAAGGACAAAGAAAACAGTGTTAGTTTTAGCAATGATTATTCGGGGTTCCTTGACTCCCCAATCAGAAATGTCAGACATTGAATGTTTCAAAAAGTGTGTATATTTGATCTCCAAAGTTAATTCAGTATGGGAGAGATTATGCTGAGGATTGAAAGGTGAGAGCTCTGTGTATATTCACCACCTGAGAAACCAATAGAAGCTGTAACAACTGCATCTGACGTTTATCAATGTATAGTGAAACCCCTTTGCCTGAACTTATACATTAACCTTTGCACGGGTGCAAAGTTAATAGGCAGTCTTTATTATTGCGTGGCCTTCTAAAGGCCCTTGAGGAGCAAATTAATTAACTCTAGCGTGGCTTAATACTTAGCACTTGAAGATTGCAGGATTCGAATGAAAATACAATTAATGCATGAACAACTATTGTATAAGTACACAGAGGAGGTTGGGACAGAAGAAGATAAAGTACCAAGCTAAATTGTATGCTCTGAATCATGCTCTTGGTTGGAGGCAGAATATGGGAAATCCTTGAGGGCTTGACGTGTAGATCCAGAGTCGTTTGGTTGAACGAGGGCATGGCAAGCTGGTGGGCAAACCACTCATTGTGAAATCCCCCGAACCAGCAGAAGGCGCAGCATCTGTAAGTACCTAGAGAGGATCTGAGGACACCGCAAGGTCATTATAAAAGAATGAACATAACCTTCTACTCATCGCAGAGGGGCTAGACCAAAGATCTGAGCAATAGCCATCTCTAAGATTGCATTCATGCTGAATAGTCCGCGTCTTTACACCAGACGCAAGTGTATTACATCATTTAATTTACAGAAGGTTGGGTTTGCGTTCACCCAGGCAACCTCAAACAGACTATGAACTGTAAACTATAGTCATTGTACGGAGAAGCTTTTTCAACAATTGGCGGGACATTAAGCGGATAAAATGCAGATCCCAGCCATTCCCACAGTAGCCTGCATCATGGAGCATTGCAGGTTATTTTCATACTGCTGTTAATCTGGAGAGCACATCAACAGACTCTGCGGCCGGCGCATAGGATTATAAATCAGACAACGTGCATTAAAAACATTATAACACATAATGAGACGTTGCAGTGAGGAGGTTTCACCGATGCCAGGTGGCTCTGATGAGATTGTACCACTGCCTTTTCTCTGTACACAGGGGACCAGTGAGGTAAGCAGTCACCAGAAGGAATGCATGACCCTATAGGTTACTGGATGTTGCACACAGCATAGATGGCAAAACAAGCGATGACGCGCAAATAGTTGTTTCCCATGTTTTGATGCGGACTGCGTCACACCAGCAATGAACCTCTCCAGAGTTTACTAGCGAGCGACCCGAGACCACCTCTTTTAGACGGAGCAGAGGTATCGGACTGCTTCCACACCAATCCAACGAACCGCATCAAGGGGTTAACGCTACAGGGACCGATTCAATAGTACTAACCAAGCAGGTGTGAACGTGACCTAAGACTATGGTGCCTGAAGGTCATCACGTCATTGGAGGCAGTCGCAATTTCTACAGGCTCGCACTACCTGTTAGCATCTGGCATCTGTTAGCATCTAGCTCTCCTGCTTACAAACTTTTAGCCATCCCTGCTTATACAAGTAGTAGTTTTAGTTGTCTGCGATCTGCCGAGGTCGGCTGTACTGAGGTGTTTTCCCTTCGGAGACGTCGCGAAGAGACGGAGCGGCTCCACCTGTTGCTGCCTGCGATCTGCGATCTACGGAGGCCTGCTCCCACCTGTAGAATATGGCTGTACTGGAGAGGTTTTTACCCCGGAGTCGTCGCGGAGAGACGGAGTGGATCCACGCTTCGGGCTTGGCCTGCTTCCACCGGGCGTGTGCTGCTGTACACAGGAGGATTTTACCACCGCAGAGGCCTGCTACATGCCACATGCCATATGCCACAGAAGGCATATGGGATGTCTGCTTTCCCTGCTATGTCATCTACAGAGCAAAGAAACGGGAACAATGTTAGTAGTTAATACTCTTAACAGAATAATTGTGAGGAACTAACGGCTCAATAAAGAAACGTTGCTAGAATAATTCCTCCTAGCACTAGGCTAGGGGCCTGTCGTGTTTTTAAACATTTAAATAGCAGCACGTGTAATACTCCTGGCTCCTTCAGTGCAAACTTCAGTCTTGAGTGCAGGTTTCAACAGACATGGGTCCCTGGGAGCCAGCATAACCTGCTAAGAAACCTTGATTTAAGCCTGTGATAAGGTAATTTGACGAACATCTGTGATTAGGAAGAGCTTGGAAACGATTTGCAGCATGAAGCCTCCTGAGGCACACCCAGCGAGGGGCAGATATTGCAGGTAGCGCTTAATTCCTGTGAGGAAAAACTCTTCTTTGGTAGGTGATTCAATGTACATGGCCGCTTGGTAGAGAATGATTCATGGTATTCATAGAAAAGACACTGTAGGAGATTGAAGTCTAAAATGATGGTCAAAAATGTATCGAGCTTCCCTTCATATTCACGTGATGGAAATTATTAATTTATTTCCGTTTTTCATTTCATTGATTTATAGTAGTATAAATACTTATACACATACAACTTCTGTATAATTGCCTCAAATATGACTTACTGCAGGCCAAATATTTCCATAATAAAACATTGCTTATGCAGAATAGTATTATATACCTGTCAGGAAGCAAGGACTCGTGGCTGGATCTGGGACTCCAATTCCCAGACTCCTCGGGAGTGTGACGTCAGCGGCACAATGTGGTTGAACGCGGAAGTAGAAACATTTGTTTACATTGCAGGTAGAGGAAATCGAGTTTGTTCACGGGAATATATCGTGCAATTAAAGGCTTTAAGCGCTGATTTTACTTCGAGAAGGTAGGACAGGATGGCAGGTACTTTGGGAATGCAGGAGTCAGCTTGCTCCTGCCTTTTTTGGTGTTTAAATAGCCACCGACCGAGAGACAGTGCGACTCTTAGCTGACACACAAGAGAAGGGTTGTTACCAGAGCTGGCGTAGAACTCGGGACTTCCTCTGGCCCAAAGGATATTCAAAGTTACTCCAGATGAGGACGGAAGGGACACCTGAATGTGTGTCGTGCGGGAGCTGTGGCTCGTTCCAGCGGCGTCTGAACCATGCTCTGAGCTAGCCTGTGTTTCGGGAATGAGGCATTTCTTACGGCTTCTTGCGTATGATGATTCGGTTCCGGAGTCGGAGATTGCAATAGACATTTGCAAGGACAGCACCGGCAGGCAAGCAGCAGCAACATGAAACACAGCAGCACGAACATGAACGCAGCAATAGCAAATGAACGCAGGCAAGCAGCAGCGACGTAGCTGCAGCAATAGCAGCAGCAAGCAATGCATGGAGAGAGATCTGGCAGGTTAAATAGAGCGGCATATTAAGGAGACTCTGTTTGGTTGGTTGTAGAGCGGCAAGGGGGCGTTATGTATGAATGCAGCATAAGTGCTCGAGTTGACTGCCTGAACTAGCTCGCAGGCTTCGCCCCATCTGTGGAAGCCGTAATACTGTAAAAAGCCCTGCTTGCCGCCCTGTCTGTCAGCCTTCCATCTCGCGCACGCACAAATGTATCTCGTGCCCTCATTGGGCGTACCGTAATTGGGCGTTCATGTGTGTTGGAGGAGGTGCTCTGTAAGGAAGTCTGAAGGAAGGGGCGGATTCTTTTCGGCTGTGTACTTTCAAATGTTAGTGCACTCGAGCCGGTCTCTGAAACTTACCTACCCCACCTTTAAACATTTTTGAAAATAAAATACTTTGTCTGAATACATGTTCTTTAAAGGCACTTTTGATTTTAACGCTATTTCAATGGAGCAATCCAATGTTGTTGACATCAATGCTTTATTCTCTTCTCTTGTGTTACTAAGACACTTTAATGGATGCAAAACTTTATAACCTGGTAAAATATTCATTAATTTGTAAGGAATTTGTTTTCTTTATGTTTCTCTAAAAGGCAAGTTTGTGATTTTAACACTGTGTCGATGAAACAACGAAGTCTTGATAACTATAGGTTTACTTACGTAACCCCAGGGCTCAGAGTAACATTCAGTGAGATGTCTCACTATGGGATGCGCCTCATCGCGGAGCAAACAGCAGAAGCATCAATCTCATTACGCCAATCCTGATTGGCTGGTGATCTTGACGTCAGCGTCAGGGGAAATCACCCCCTATAAGTAGCTTGCGCCACAACGCATGCGTCATTCAATAAGCAGCATCTTACTTCATGTTACTCTGAGGACTGGGGTTACGTAAGTAACCTATATTTCTCATTCATAACACTCCGTTCAATGTCTGACTATGGGATATTGTAGCTCCCGTATTGCCAGACGAGCTTATCTCGAAAATCACCGATCAACCAGAATTTAACAGGTAGAGTCCCGACTCAACAAGGTGCCCAGCACTGCTCGGGCCACGCTTGGAGCGGAGACGTCTAGCCTGTAAAAGCGGACAAAAGTGAGCAGCGAGGACCAGCTCGCTGCTGCACAGATGTCTTGGATGGAAACACCCTTGAACAAAGCCCAGGATGTAGCCAGGCCCCGAGTCGAGTGAGCCCGCAGACCCGAAGGTGCTTGCAAATTCTGACTCGTATAGGCCAAAGCAATTGCCTCCACAATCCAGTGGGAGAGCCGTTGCTTAGTAACAGGCTTGCCCTTGTGAGGGTTAGCCCAGGACACGAAGAGTTGGTCATTAAGACGAAGCTCTTTTAATCTGACCATAACCACTGCCAAGTCCCATAAGGGCACCAGCGACATGGAGACAGGGAGGAGCCTGGGAGCTCCCTTCATAAAACGGCAAACCAAAGGATGTTGGCTAGCCGTCTTACCCTCAAAGCCCACATGGCATGCAGCAATAGCAGCCAGGTACACCTTGATCGTGGAGAAAGCTCTGTGTTTATTGATCAAGTCCTGTAGAAATGATAAAATCACCCCGACAGGACATTGAACAGAGTTGTGTCCTGACAATATGTCCCTGCTTGGTGGGGGCTGCCATGGCTGCCAGCACAACAGCTGATATATCTCCGCCAGTCCGTACGTTGCGGGCTAGGGCGGACACATCAGAGTAAGTGTGTGGCGTTGCTCCTTCACTCTGGCCAGAGTTGGGCGTAACAGAGCCAGGGGTGGGAACGCGTACGGAGGACCCGGAGGTCAATCATGTAAGAGTGCGTCCCCGCCTAACAGTGCGTTTAAATCGTGCATTAAAGAGAACAGCTGTTATTGAGCATTTTTTCTTTATGCGAACAGATTTAACGCGGCTCCGCCGTAACGCACCCACAGCGGACTCACGATCCTTGGATGTGGAGTCCAGTCTGCATAGAGTGGTGCACCTCTGAACAGTAGTTCTGTCCCGAGGTGCATCCCTCTCGGTACCTGTGTCGCTCTCAGAGAGAGGAGACGTCTGCCGCTCCAAGGGATCAGTTTGTGTGCCAGTGTGTGTGACTGGAGACAACGCAACCTCCCTTGGCGCTTCATACACGATATTGTGTTGTCTGTCCTCACGAGGACATGGTGTCCTCTGAGAGAAGGCAGGAAGCGTTTTAGGGTGGGGAACACCGCTAAAAGCTCCGGGTAATTTACGTGCGCCCGCTGGAGGTCTCTGCTCTAGAGACCTCTCACCGGGCAACCCTCGTAAATACCCTATCAGCCTGTCTGACATGCGTCAGTGGTGACCACCTTCCGTGAAAGGACAGCACCCGTAGGCGCGTCCCGCACTAGAAAAGTCGGGTGTAGTGCCACTACGCATTACATAATAACCAATACTCTCCGCACGCCGTGGCGCACAGGGTTTAGTTTTATTATGAGACCCATGTTGAGCGGGTGCTTTACGAGGACATTTGTCTGCGTAATCTGACTCTGCTCGGCGGGCATTATAGATAAGACCCTTCTTTCTAGGAGAGAGAGAGCCTCTCTCTCCAGAATATGGGTTGAATCTCTCTGGGCTTGTGAAAACAGATAAAGTATAACCGGCACTGCGCATGCGTGTGACGGTGGTGCCTTCACAGCTCCAGCCGGCACTGCGCCTGCGTGTGACGGTGGTGCTTTCACAGCTCCAGCCGGCACTGCGCCTGCGTGTGACGGTGGTGCCTTCACAGCTCCAGCCAGCAATGCGCCTGCGCGTGCCGGTGGTGCCTTTACAGCTCCAGCCGGCACTGCGCATGCGTGTGACGGTGGTGCCTTCACAGCTCCAGCCGGCACTGCGCCTGCGCGTGTCGGTGGTGCCTTTACAGCTCCAGCCGGCACTGCGCCTGCGCGTGTCGGTGGTGCCTTTACAGCTCCAGCCGGCACTGTGCATGCGCGTGACGGTGGTGCCCTTAAAGCCCCAGCCGGCATTGCGCGTGCGCGTGGCGGTGGTGCCTTCACAGACCCGTCAATAATCCGCCTTTTTATAGATGCCGTAGCTGCTCTCAAAAGGGGAAGAATTGGCGGGCTATTTATTGGTTTTATTGATTTTCTTTTCATTTTTTTGAGCTGCGCCCTCGGCCTGAAGCCTGGATGCGTCAGCGGCAAATGTTTTATGACAGAGGAATCAATCAGCATGTGACATGTGTTTGTGCGGACTTGAGGATGGTGTTTAGGCATCTCTCGAGGCGGCGGGAACACAGTCACGGAGGGGAGAAGGAGGGGCTGTCACGCCGCACGCTTCTTCTTCCTCGACTGCTGGCCGAAATTCTGGGTTGGCTGAGCCTGAGCTGCAGCCGGAACCGGAGATTTTCTCGGCCAACTTGCCCTTGTCTCCAGCCTGGGCTGGGGAGTCGGGGTGGGCTGCGACCTCTGCTTGACCGGTGCTTTGAACCGGGCAGAGTTCGCTTGGGTGAAGGACTGCTGCTGCGAGGGCAGCGGCTGGACCCTTTGAGGGAGGCAGAGGCAGAGGTGGAGTGCCTCGTCCTCCTTCTTCTTCGTCTCGCACCTCCTTTGCATGGAGGCGAGAGCGGAGCCGATAATTCCCTCTGGAACGATGGGCATATCCAGCACATCTTCCCTTTCTCGCTCAGGGAGGTTGGTGAGGTTGAGCCATCTCGCTCTTTCCTGCACCACCATGATCCCCATGACTTTTCCCGTGGCCTGGACGGCGCAGCGCTGGACACGGAGGCAAATGTCCGTGACCGCTGCCATCTCGTCCAGAGTGGCTGCTCCCGGGCTACCCAACAGGTCCTCGCAGAGCTCCGCTTGGTAGGCGGTTAGAAGCGAGGACACGTTCAGGGCCCTGGCGGACAGCGCTGCAGCTTTATAGGACTTTTCAGTCATTGTGGACTGAAAGCGGTCCGCCTTTGCTGGCATTTTCCAGACTCCTTTCTTCATGAAGATCTTCGGCTGGAGGCGTCTGAACCCGGCACAGATACTGCATCCGTTTCTTGATTGGCGCTCCGGACGGATGGCGGTAAGTTGTCACAGGCGTCTCGCTGATTAAACCCATATTGATGCGTCTCTTGGCCATTTTCTTTTTTTGAAAGGTGACTTGATGAGTGGAAATGACTGGCTTTTTATTTAGTCTGCATGGATTTATTTTTTCACCTAATTCCACCCCCCACTATCTTCTGGCCTCATATCGTGTGACAGGAAGGGGTGGAGAAAGGGGGAGAGGCCTGGGCTGTGAGGGGGCGGGGGCTAGACAGTCTCACGCATAACTTCAAAGAGACACCTAGATTAACATCAGAGGCTTATAACACACCGGTGTGAAATCACACCTGCCTGTTATAACACGTCAACCCTCACATCAAAGGACATACATCAAAGGCTAATTAGATTTGACAACAAAGGGCTGTGAGGGGACAGGGGCCAGACAGTCTCACGCATAACTTCAAAGAGACTGCCTTAATCAACACCTAGATTAACATCAGAGGCTTATAACACACCGGTGTGAAATCACACCTACCTGTTATAACACCTCAACCCTCACATCAAAGGATTAGACAACAAAGGCGCTACACAGGGGGGCATTTCACACCTACGTGGGATGACACCTCACCCCTCACATCAAAGGATCTCGAACAAAGGGAGGTGGGACTTAGCTCCTTTGCATAATTGGGGGCGGGCCCATATGTCACTTTCCATGCATACTAATGTGATTGAAGCGGCATCCTTGTTACTACTTATGTGCTCATCGTCAACTCCTTGCCAGTGTTGTGGACAAAATAAAGCCTTTTTTTGACACTTCACCACTGTCTCAGTTTTAGTGCTTGCATAGCGGATTCTCATCTCCAGTCACTTCTCGGGAAGCCTAGCATAGATATCTAAAAATAAAGTGAGACATGGGTATGCCTGGGTATGCCTAACATGTGTCGGTTAAACTGATTTGAGTCATAATGTTAAGCTGTAATTTCTCCCAGTAGTTACAAAAGTAATTACATATTGTAATCCTAGCTGTGGTATCATTTGATATCATTCTGCTGTGTAGAGTAGTTAGGGTTGGAGAGAGAGAGAGAAGTCTTAGGTTGACACCCAAAACCATTCCCAGTTGTGATAAGACGGAGCAGGGATGCAGATTCAGTTCCCAGTAGGCTGATCACTAGAATGGAGAAACTGTCTGGACCGCTAAGGGGGTCTGCTTCGACACTGGTAACTGGCAGGGAAAACTACCTATGTTGGGGGAACAGTGCTTGGAAACCTCAGAAAGCTACCCAGGGGAAAGGAAGGACTGCTCAGGAGTGTGGCCCAGATGCAGGGAAAAACAGGCGGGAACACCGAGGAGGGTGATCACAAAAGTCAATTTATCGAACTGTACACACTACTTAAAATCAAAGTGCAGGCTGAAAACAATGAAATGATGTACGACTGGAAGAACAGGCTTAAAGGTGAAATACAATACAGGGTTATGGCTCAGAACAATTTGACATGGACATTAGCCAATCTTTGATTTAAACAGGCTTGAGCAGAGGCTTACAAAGGTAAAGCTGGAGAAGAGAAAGAGGCTTGCAATGACAGTGAGACAGATACATGTTCAACAGACTTGGTTCGATGCACAACCTTTGGTTGAGGGACAGAAAACAAAGGATCAGACTGAGATACAGGTTCCAGGTCTGGTACGGATATGGGAACTGGCTTAGGCAGTGAGAAAGGAACACATTCAGGGTGAAGCAGAACCATATAAAGACTCTTAAAGACCCCGTGAAGTGTGCGCCTGTGCATGATCTGTTATGCTAATACCAACCTGATCTCACCAGAATGCGTGACTCCACCACGACTCCTTAACACCACAATGCGTGGTGGAGTCACGAACTTTGTTACATTTGCGTGTCGGCACCACGCAAACAACCCCAATGTAAAGTGAATGAGGCTCCTTTGTCGTGGTGCACACACGCATTTCTACAACGTGCATTGTGTGTAATGCAACTGTTAATTTTATTAAATTAGTTTGTTTTTAAGGAAGGCCAGAGCTTCAGCTGTGTCAAATAGATTGTTCCCTTTAGTTAACGTTATTTAAAAGATAATGATCATGTCTTGTATTACGAGCGTCCATTCCCATTGGATAACGGAGAATTTTACACCCGGAAGTAAGTAGCCTATTCTCCTTACTCTCGATTGATTTTACAGTGATATCTTTACTACTCATCGACTAAAAAACACCAAATTGTCCTTGTTAATTACACAACATTGATTGGTTTGAATTGTGTGCAATGCTTTTGTATTTTCCCCCTTCGATTCGGAGAAACAAATATTTTTTCGGAGTTTTTGGACGGCAGAAGACACTACACTACCCAGAATCCTCAGCTATCGTTTGGGACTACACCATGAACCCCGTGATCAGTCCTCAAGTTCTTTGATTGGTTGACCTCCAACTGCATTCCATATGAAAAAAAACGTTTCGTAAAAGAGAAAATCATACTTTATTCAGCAGTGCTTGCTTTACTCTTTGATAGTCATCACATGAATGCATTGTAATAAATGGTTTGGCTGCATTAAATATTACACATCTGTCTTAGTTCTTTATTTATCTACAGAGATCGGGCATCAGAATACACCGGAAACTATTCTTTTACCGTTCTGTTTTAATTTCACAATAAAGTTAGTAGTAATATTTTGTTTTGATATTATTGTTTTTTATTAACTACTAGACGACTGGGTCATGTTAAGACCATCTTTATTTGGTTGCTATGGGTTTTTCCATCGCTTTTGTGTTACAAATATCAAAACAATAACAAAATAATATTCGTCGTAAACTAAACCGGAAACAGCAGTATATTTTATTTTGTTAACACTGTAAACTTGACAGCCTTTTAACCCAAACCACCTACTGGTTAAAGCACGTTATTACACGTTTAGAGTAATTGCAATGCAGGAAGATTGTGTTGCTTTTTAATGACTGTTTAAAATGCCTTTTTCTTAATGTCTTTCATTTTTGTAACGCACTTTTGAATGTGTTATATTTTATGAAAACATTCAAATATTAAGAGTACATACAACATAGTGGGAAAGTAGAAGGTCAATTATATAAATATAGAATAGAAAATATCAAGAAGATACTCAAATGATATCTAGAATAAAACAGTTTAGTGCCTGATAGGAGGATGTGCTAACTAATAAGGCTTTAATTAAAGAAATGTGCAGAATACGACAGTGTAATGGTGGAAGTATACACACATTGATAGATGTCTTGTAATGCACTGTTGATGAACCTGTGACCCAAGTTGTTCATTCATTGCATAACTACACTGTTGTGTATATGATATGTCAATAAACCTTAGAAAATCTTGAAATCTTGAAAGGGATGTGCAAAATAGCAATTATATACAGTCTTTAATGAACTATTAGAGAATAACGAGTAATGAATATGCTTTAAACGGATCTGCAGATAAATATTTAGTCTTCTCAAGCAACCAACTATCAAATATCTCGCCTGATTGTTGGCACTTGACAATCACCTTCACTGAATTTCATTCAGGTGTAACTAAAGTCTGATTTAAGGGTTGTTTATATTTAACATCATTAATCCAAATCTGTAAAGTAACTAAAATAAATGTAGTGGATTAAAAATACCAGGTTAACCTTAAAGAAAGCCCTCAGGATTATAAAAGACCACCTTCACCCCAGCCACAAACGGTTCTGTCTGTTGCAGTCTGGCAGGCGGTACCACAGCATTCGGACTAAAACCACCAGACACAGAGACAGCTTCATCCCACAGGCCAGAAGACTATTAAACACCTGAACTTAGAAATAACATTCATCTGGCTGCTACTTAGAAATTATTTATCTAATATATCATATTCCAATCACTTGTATATAGACTCTTATTGCACTATTTCACAATTTTTTCTGTGCATCTGTTTTATTGGGTAGCACTGTTGGAGGAGCCTGTGACCTAAGGGGGAGGGGGGTAGGACACGTTCGATTCCTGTTTTGAATAGTGTGCCGTAGATGGGTTTCATTCCATTTCAAAGTCCTTTTGGACGCTCTGTGTAAACGTCGCGCATCCAATCACAGAGGTTGAGGACGCACATGGTGTAGTCCCAAACGATAGCTGAGGATTCTGGGTAATGTAGTGTCTTCTGCCGTCCAAAAACTCCGAAAATATATTTGTTTCTCCGAATCGAAGGGGGAAAATACAAAAGCATTGTACACAATTCAAACCAATCAATGTTGTGTAATTAACAAGGACAATTTGGTGTTTTTTAGTCGATGAGTAGTGCAGATATCACTGTAAAATCAATCGACAGTAAGGAGAATAGGCTACTTACTTCCGGGTGTAAAATTCTCCGTTATCCAATGGAAATGGACGCTCGTAATACAATACAGGGGACATGATCATTATCTTTTAAATAACGTTAACTGAAGGGAACAATCTATTTGACACAGCTGAAGCTCTGGCCTTCCTTAAAAACTAACTAATTTAATAAAAATAACAGTTGCATTACACACAATGCACGTTGTAGAAATGCGTGTGTGCACCACGACAAAGGAGCCTCATTTACTTTACATTGGGGTTGTTTGCGTGGTGCCGACACGCAAATGTAACAAAGTTCGTGACTCCACCACGCATTGTGGTGTTAAGGAGTCATGGTGGAGTCACGCATTCTGGTGAGATCAGGTTGGCTAATACATATAGTAATGACCAAAATTGTCCATTGAAACCCATATCAAAAGATGTTGGAATAGCAACTAATTTGATGAGTTTTGAATTTGCTGCCGTGAAATCCGCAGTTGACCTCCGCCTTCGTGGGCGTGGCTTGCGAGCTACTGCGTGACGTCACAAGATGGTCGCCTCCGAAGTGTTTACATTCATCACAGTGTATTGTTTCTCTGTTTCAAAGTCGAATTTATCAAAGTTTTTGAGCGAGTATTTTACTGGAAAGTGTGTCGGAGTCGACTGGAAGTGATTGCCAATCGAGAAAACCTGACAATGGAGGCGACAGTGAAGAAAAAGGGAGGAAAAACACACGGGAAGCGATGCATTGCCGCTGGCTGTAGTAATGTCAAGTCTGCCGAAGTGGCGATGTTTCTGTTCCCAAAAGATGAAGGTGAGTCTGGCTGGTGTCATTGTTTCGTAGATTCGTTGATTGTTCATGACAAATAAAGGCCACTGGTCGATTCGAGAGAGAGAGAAAGAGAGACTGAGAGAGTTACAGGGTTGTTGTTAGCATCTAGTGCTAGCTCGGAGCTAACGGAGATTAGCTGTTTCAAGAGGGAGAGTCCTTTCCTGTTGGACTGAGAGAGATAATGTCAGCTCAGGGAGGTGATTAGTGATTAGATTGTAAACTGTAGCCTAAGTTATCTCAGTTGGTTTGGTCATCTATGTAAACAAATATTTCCATCTATGTTAGTTGTATAAAATAGGTTAAGAAATCCTTCCAATGTTTTTTGATTATTGAAATATATGTTTGATATGAGTGTTGAGAGCTGTATCCATAAATCTCTTAATGTTGCCCTCAAAGTGCACCAGATTGATGCCTTTAACTTCAATTTAAAGAAAAACATCTTCCCAGGTGAGGGTGTGAGGTCATCACAAATAAAACAGGTTCACATGGATAGGATACTAGATAAGTGTGCACACTCATTATGTACATTACACATTTTTCTTGGATTTGTTAACACTATAGTCCCTAATATATTTGTAGAAAGGCAGGAAATGGAATTAAATCGAGAAAAACTGTCAAAATCAATCATTTCTCTTACACTTGTATCACTTTCCAAAGTCTCCGCCATGTTTACAATCACAACTGGGCCCATCTTGTGACGTCACCGCCGCTATCGTCTGCAACTTCCGGTAGGCTCAGACGGCCGTTATTATTAAAAGATATTTTTTAATTTTTCATAATTAATTAATCAATAATTAAAATTATTTTAGCCATAAACAGGCACAATGATATGTAAGGAATGAAACTGCCATTTCATTTTGGCGCAAAAACATGCACTTCACTGGCACTTTAAAGAGCCTGTGACACGGTTTTCCCCCATCATCCAAACCCATCAATTTGAGTACATATTGTCCCCTTGAAAACCGTTACTGAACTGATTTTGGATATTTGTACTTTGATAACCATTAATCTGCCTTCAATGTTGACAATTTTATGGATCTTCTCGCGGATTCTTCAAGTCCCGCCAAATGATGGGTGACGTCATTGCGGGCACAGCGCTCCAGCTGCACCGTCCAGGATCCCAGCATCTGCATGTAAACCTTTATATATATACAGTCAGATGTAAACGCACGATGGTGCACACAGCAGCAAGCTCAGACAGCGATGACAGGTTAATGTTGAACGTGTCTGAGAGCTCATATGAGGCTGAAGGATCGGTTTATGTTGTATCTTCTAAGTTTAGGAATGAGGTGCGTCAATATGGGCGATCATATGGTCATGTAGCCAGTGGTGGACTGGGACTAAAAATCATCCCGGGACTCTCGACCGGCCCACTTCGGTACCGCTAGTAAGCTGTCAACGGGGGGAGTGGGGGATGTAAAATACAAATATAATGTATAATGTCTGTGTCTTTGACATTAGCGCTGCTAGCCACCTGTGCCCTGTACTACGAAGCCAGTTCAACAGACCCTGGATATGTTTGAGTAACAAACTAACAACAACAAACTAACAAACGAGATCTCGCTAAGCGGTCCTACGACGCTGGTTATCAACTCGGTAAATCAAGCCAGGGTTTCTCTCTCCAGCTGAGAGCGCGTTCACGTCTAAGACACGAGTGGATCTGACTTTAATTACATTTGACTCGAGTGTTTCGTCAACATAATGTGTTAAATAATACTTCTGCATCCAGTCTGTGACACTGTGAGTGTTGCACGGCCAGATGAGGCTGGAGAAGCTGACTCAGATAAGGAAATATATGATATATTATCTGATTGATGATGTAATATGAATGATAAGTGCGACACGTCGGCGTCTTCTCTGCATACGGCAGTTTACACTGTATTTTCTTTATCCTGTAATATGACTTGAGAGATTTAAATTCCGCACACTGAGTGGATCTCTTTTCTATAGACGCCGGAGGCGGACAGCGTCAGGTAAAATAAGTTATTTAGCCTTCTCAAACCTGAGCCTCACGCGCCGCCTATGGGGGATGTGCTAGTTACTTATCCGACCGGCCCACTTCGGTACCGGCCCATCGGGATTCGTCCCGATGGCCAGTCCGCCACTGCACCCACAGTCCGCCACTGCACCCAGCCCACGTAAACTGTCAACGGGGGGAGCCTCGCTGCGGGGAAACGGTGGACCTAGTGTCCCGATCGGAGTGGGAATAATAATAATAATCCGTGCATTTTATCTATTAATTTCCCCAACATTGTGGTAAAAAACCACACGTTTAATCCACGTTGTTGGTGTACTACAACTACAAAAAGCATCGGTTTGTTTTCTCATCAGTAAATGCAGACCGGCTCAAACAAACGATTTTTAATCATCATCCTCACTCATCATTTAATGTATCATATGTTCGCCGAATTGACATGAAAGCACTAATAAATGTAGTTTCATCCACTTGAGTTTATAACCACAAAAATAATCGATTTGTTTTTATATCACATCTGACGGGAGGAAATTCAGCAGCTCTCACTCCCGATTTTTAATCCTAATGTAATCATCATCTTCACCACGATCATTTATGTTTATGTCGCCGAATTGACATGAAAGCACTGACAAATATGAATATACTGTAGTCAACTTCATTAAAACGTTCTTAACGTGCCTAAACTCAGTAATTCACCATTTCTACGCATGACACAACACACTTTGTCCGTGTTTGGCTCTCGAAGCGTTCCCGCATTGACGTCACTTCCGGCTTCCCCCAAAACTTCAAAATGAGTGAAGGAATTTCCCCGCGATGTTCGAAATTATTGATATTTAACGAAACGGTATCGCTTTTTCTTTTTTAAACTGACGGTTCGAGATTACTAGTAGCCCAATATTTCATTGCACAACAGTTGTTGGGATGGTGTCACAGGCTCTTTAAAGATGGACAAAAACATTCACTGAGAGATAAAGAAAGGCTCATGATCTAACAATAACTGTTGAGTTATTCTGTACTTATCAGTATCGCAAAGTCTTGATTGACAAAATGTTGTTTTCATTTATGTGGAAGAAAAATTAGAAGGGTACTAAATCCTAAAATAATTTATTAAAAATAACTTTAGACAAGGTGTGTCACAGCCCGAGACAGCATTACACAGAACAGGGACTGGCTGAGTGTATGGTCAGGTGAAATATATTGAAAAACAATACGGACACATATTGGATATAATAACAATATTCTTTATATAACAAAACAAAAAAACATCCATCCATCTTCCCCCGGGCCTTCCTACCAGTTGGATCTGCCTCGAACCTTTAATGAGAGGTGCCCAGGGGACATGCTGTTGAGATGCCTCAACTTGCCCTTTTTGACGCAAGGGGCCGTGGCTCTACTCCAAGCTCCCTCCAGATATCTGTATGCCAAAGCGAAACGCTTGTGACAGACTTGTAATGCAATCCTATTATAAAAAAAGTGATGTTATAGTAGATATTTAAAACTACAAAATAATAATGTGGTCATAATTCAGTTAAACAATAATAATCCATCCTTGCTGTGAAACATTTCCTGGTCTCAACACTTTGCTGATCCACGGCAACAATCATTTAAATGTTCAAATTGAGCTTGTGTGGAAAGGACAGTGTGTCATTAAGGTTTGTAGAAAAGGATATCAATAACATCTAGCTCTATTTGATTCTGGTTTATTGATTCACACAGATACAAATTATACAGAGGGCATGTAACACCCTCTAAAGAATGAACCCAAAACTCACAGATCAATGCTTGCATGGCTGTGGAGAATTGGCACTTTAGAGTTAACACATGGTGGGCAATGAAGCCATTGGGTGTGTTATTTAAACTGGATACATTAAACAGTCTCCACTAAATGCACATTGAATATAACCTGTGAGCTTCACTTAACATGAACTATACAGGAGATGTTTGTGCAGCTAACTTTGCTTTGCTGAAGGAGAAGAAAATCTAGTGGCAACCAAACTCTCATTATTCAGGATCAGGCTGAAGTTGGGGTGCAAGCAAACAAACAAACAAACAAACAAACAAACAAACAAACAAACAAACAAACACTCCCTTACCAAATTAGCCATAGCTTTGCCCTGATGTAACACAACATCCATGGTGACATCAGCAAACTCATAAAATCATGTCCTATATTGATTCACCCATAGTTACTGTAGGACATGTTAAGAATAATGATTGCAGTAACTGTGATTGATATGAGCATTACATATACTTCATATGTGTAGGCGTTTGGACTGTGACATATATTTCAGTGTATTAGCTCAGTACTAATTCAAACTGGATTTCAAAAGAAGCAATAACTTTAAGATTAAAGTGCCAAGTCTCAGTTTCCCTGGTGTTTGAGGCTGTTAACCAGTAGTGAGCCGTGACTTTTATACCTAGGCCCTCTGACCCCCCTTCCCTCGAGAAAAAAAAGAAGAGTTATTACGTCACAGCGTATACTTCAGCGGAATATCAAAACAACAGCCTGGGGTGCAAAACGCATCAATGACAGCGACCCTCTACCACACAAAACAACACCATTTATATAAACACCTATCATGACAGGGCTCCCAAAGCCAAGTAACAATTACAAATGAATTAAGTCGGCACAGCGGCCCGCATTGAAAATGACTTAGGCCTACCTTTGATGATCAAATCACTTAAACACAAAGTCCATCCTCCTGTCCTTTTGGATGAAGAACTTGCGGGTCATTCAGCTGATGCTTTGCCACTCCAGTTTATCATTGTAACTCAATCTTGAAAATGACTCGGTTAATAATTTCGCAACGATGTCATCACTATCACTGAAGTGAGCCATCATGAACGAACTTATGCTAATCATAAATCTATCAATCATAAATCTATCGATCATAAATCTATCGTTTAGATTTATGATTCGAAAATAATAAAAGTAGGGTAGACATGTGGATATTATCCGGCTGAACAAAACGTGCATTTATCCAACAGGTTTTTTTTCCACAGACCTTATTTCCAGCTATTTTCCAAAATCCTATGGAGAAATCCCGTTGCTTTCTGTCGAGGGAATCCGAGCGCAGCTTACTTCCGGGTTTTAGGACGCGTCACTGCACCACTTGCATAGACCTCACAGCGGGCGGAACTTGTCATAAAGTCCACGAAAATAAAGCCCGCCCATTTAGAGGGAAGATATGATTGGTCAATTGTACTGTCATTTGACATTACTCTCTCATTGAGTTACTATAGCTGGCCCTCTGTGAATGTAGAGAGGGACCAACAAGCTATCCCGTCTTCACATAACTCGCAGAGACGGCATTTAACCCTTCACATTCCAACAGAAACTGAACAGGCATATTCGAAGGATTTATTTCTTTGGAAATATTATTTTAAATACAATTAAATCAAGTTATTTTGGTAAAACTAATGAAAAATGTAACAACAAAAAATTATTTAAAAAAAACCTTTTTTTTATGTTTTCAAATATTATTTTTTAGAATATCTTAGGCCCTCACAGAGGCTCGCCACTGCTGTTAACATTCATACAGCGCAATCAATGTGCTTATCCACGGGGATCTCTACAAAGTGTTGCATTAAATCATTATGTGTTGGTAAACAGCCTGAAATTAGTGACAAAAGTTGGCACTCTCACGTCATAGTCAGTGAATAATGTCATGTCCAGTGTGCTGGAATACAGAGCCACAGATACCTGTCCTAATAGTTATGAACTGCCCTGTAGTTTTACTTTCCGATGTTCTACATCATGAGCTCAATCTATTTCAGTCACAGTATGGCTCACAGCATTACCACCCTTGAAAATAACATGTTTCCAGTTTACATTTCCAATTATATTGATGCATTCTCTCTGTGTGAACGTGCCTTGCAATTTGGCAGGTTGGCCTGGTTGTGTGCATGAACACTGCTCTGATTGGCATTACTAATAGTGCCTTTAGTATTGAGTTTGGCTGCGGCAGTATACAACCCCATTTGTGAAAGATGATGTTACTTTACTGATTGATGCGCCATTCCCTAGGTGTGGAATGATGTGTTTTACCTCCTTGACCTCTGCTCCATATGATATACCGAAAGACCCTGTTGTGACCCTGAATCTATTTTCTGGCATGCATTATAGGCGAAACATCCACAAGTCTCCCACCACAATCCACTGGACTAAATGAACCCCATTACAGCTCTTCCTCCCCTGAAAGACAAGTGACTGTAATCAACACTTGGTTTAATCATACCTCTCGCATAGTGTGAAAAACAGAAAAAACAACCACTTGTTAAGCCATGAAAAGTAGTACCAGTATAGACAAACACAAATTAACACAATCTTGTTAAACATCTGATACAGTTAGTTCCTAATGTAATACCTAACTAGCAATGCCACGTTTCATGTTGTTTTTGGTGCAGGTATGATACTTGGGGGCTAGGTAATATCATTTAAAAATGGGCAGTTGTGGACTGAGTAAATATAGACATTAGACATTTAATTTCACTTTCACAATTTACATGATGAAATGGGGATACATTGTCCAACCATTTATATTTTACTAAATAGATAATGTATTTAGCAAGTTGTTCAAATTGCATGAAGTATTTCTTTTTTTACTTTCAATCAACACCACACAAAACTGCATGTTTTACACACATTAAATCATTACATTTAATATACATCTTTCACAGACTATTCTGTTCTGCATTTTCCAATTACTCCAGAGGCCAGTTTAATTGCATAACATGCCAGTTTAATTAATATAGGTTTTTGTTAATTATATTGAATATTGTCACTGATTCAGGGCAATAAAATGAACCAAATCATTTTTGGTGTTTTGTTGAAATGGTAATAATATTGGTGTAATGGCATTCAGTCAATGGCCCCTATTACCCTCGTCTTTTTGAAATGTAGTTCTTAAATTAATATTCCATTTTCATGTAAATTATCTAACAACATTTACAAGGCTTCATTCATTTTTTGTACTAATTTGACATGGAGACAAGTGCATGTGACTGACCGCATTGAAGAATTATTCATACTCTGTAGGATTAAACACGAGATAAACTCTCACAACCCAAAGTCACACCAGACTCCTTGAGTCCCCTTCAATGTGACAAAAACTGTGAAGAAAAATAAATGAAGAGACGGTGATGTGCTAAATGGGTTCAAATGTGTGTCGCAGTTAACCATTACAAGGTCACTGATACATTTAAATGCTCCAGAGGAGAGCGAAAGAGAGAAAGGATTGATTGAACAGATTCCACGTCCCGCTCTCCTCATTAGACTCATTTCTCAGCTGCCTGGGGTTAATTACCACACACACACCTCACGCTGTTGTTCCACTTACATCATAATTACTGTGGCGGGGATCGAGAACAATCTAAAGATCATGATATGAGGCCCTCCACCAGCCACACATGCACGCACATACGCATACATGATACACACACATGTACATACAGACACTCACATCACAACAGCCTCCGTCCCCATTAATATGTTCTGCCTGAACCTCCCGGTATATTCCCAGATCCCCTTCCCTCCCCAGGAGCCAGCTGTTTTTGAGATTGATTTCATTTATTTAATGATGGCTGTTTTAATGACCCTTCCAACACCGCTGATGGTGCTACAGACACCACAACATCTCAGAGATGAGGATTGGATGAGGGCTTTATGAGTGAGGGTGGGTGATATTAAAGAGGGCAGATTGAAATAGAGGAACCACAACAGAAATACGGGGTAGGTAGAGACATGTTTGCAGCCGGTCTTTGTCTTTCTCAAACAAACAAGGACACTGGATGCAGCACAGAAATTAATAACCTCTCCATGGACTCGTTTTTTCACTGTGACACAGATGAAACGAGACCTATCCACCTCTCATCAGAGGGGGGTAGATGGTTAGCATGACTCTTGTGGATAGTTGTTTCTAAGGCGCTAGTTTGGTAGCTTTGGAGTAATCCCAGGGTATACAAATGGATTTTTCTGCAATGAACCCTTTCCCTGGAGACAGAAAAGGAAATCATGTATCAATTTGCATATCATGTAATGGCGGTAAAATAACGTTCCACCCCCTTCAAGGATCAAAACTTGAAACCACCAGAGTAAATCCAGACGACAGTAGATCAGAAATGTCTCTATTAGAAAAAGTAGAAATAGTTTTAGTAGTTTTTAGTAGAAATCTCCCTTACAATAAAGGCAGTAGGCCTATAGTATGCCCGTGTGTCATCTCCAATAAATGTCTTCAACCAGGCCCGGAGTGGCCATCGGGAGCACCGGGAGGTTTCCCGATGGCCTGGCCTGCTAAGTGGCCTGCTGGCCTGAGGATTTTTTTTATGTATGTATTGTGAACGCAACGCTGCGCAAATGTGGGTCTGACTCTGCCTCACAGAGGGTGACTGGCTGTCTACATGATGTGGCCTGCCGACATGGCCACTTTCATACAGACCATACACTAATGCCCTCGATTGGTCTATGTGTGTCATTCAAGCTCGGGAGGGTGTGTGTTAGTGTATGTGTGGCGCGAGCGAGCGAGAGAGAGTAAGCGCGTGCACCGGTTACGTGTGGCTATTGTTGCTGTTAGCATCTGGTGCTAGCTAGCTGCGCCAACGGATATAAGGAGCTGTTTCAACAACAAGGTGGAGAAGAGTCCTCTCCTGTCAGACTGAGAGACTGATAACTACAGCTCAGATGAGGTAAAGGACTCTGCTGAGTGTTTAGATAGTTAACTTAGTTCTCAGTGGGTCTCACGGTTTGGTCACCATTCATGTAAACACATATTTCCATTTGAAGGGGGAGTGATTAGTAAAATATGCATGAATAATAATAAAAAAACGTTAACTAGGTGAAAACATTTAAGATAAACTTGAAAAACTTGTTAAGAGCTAAAACTAGTCTTTGCTGCTGCCTCAAAGAGGAGAAGGGGGAGACAGGTGAGGCTGGTTCAGGAGCCCAGACACACTCACAACTATAAATGAACCAAAAACAAATAAATAAACAAGTTTCAATGTGTTTTCATATTGGATATGGTATGTTATTGGTTATGGCCATGTTATTATGATGTTATGATTATTTAAATGTATACAGTTCTGTTTCATGTGGGTGTAATCTCTCTCTTTATTTCCCCCACGAAGTGAACCAGATTGATGTATTTAAGTCCAACATTTAACAAACAAATCTTACCGGGGGAGAATGCCCCCGGACCCCCCTATAGTATTTGAGGTCCACCCCCACTTAAAATTGTTAGAGATTTATAGGGATTACTAGTCCGCTTTTTCAAATCTCCGCGCGTCCCTAAACAAGCTGATATCTTACAGGAAGGAATCCAGAGCATACAATTAACCGTTAACAATAATCTACTTTAATGGTAATATGACAATGCAATACAATCAATACAGTACAAATTCAATACAGTTATCTTTGGGATCCCACATTTACCTGATACTCACGTGAGCCAGCCAGAGGAAAAAGAGAGAGCACACAGCGTGGTTCCTGTGTTTAATACATCGCTAACAATGGGAGGAGTTATCTGATCCTCCCTTCCAGACCTCCGTGATTGGCTGCCCAAATATCACCAACACCTCACTTCTTAAGTTTCCCAATCACAGTGGTTGTAGCTTTATTATCTCCTAGATCTGAGTTGACTGTAAGTCAACTCCTCACCTTCCCCCTTCTTCCTTTGTCCTCAAAAACCACATGTTAACAGGCCCCAAATCCAGCTCACAGTTTTTACACAAATCATTTTCCCATTTTAAGCTTATTCATAGTTTACTAACATGAATACATACAAATATTTCCTTACAATTCCCCCTTTTTATCTCTTTTTCAAGAGATAAACTTACACAAGGCATTTTGAAACATAACTATTGTCACTCCTCTCCACTGTTTTCATCTCTCAACATTATATTTAGAGCCCTTTAAACATTTGGAAACAGCCCTTCATAGCAATTTCTTATGGCAGAATGAGAGAGAGACCAAAACATGTCAAAAAACTGCGTCCTTGTCTGCTGAGTCTCCATACTCGTCCTCCGAGACACAGGCCAACAGTGTCAGGAGGGGGAGAAGCAGCTTTTCCCTCAATGGTGGAACAGATTAGTCTGACACATAATGAGCGGATGCACGGCACACAACAACACCCACATGATAGTCTTTGTCCATGGATACGACTCGAATGGTTTCATCAGACCTCTCTGAGGGCAGGATGGGCTGGTTACACGCAGCACATTTAGGCGCCAGGACCCTGTGGTAGTCTTTCAGACAGTAGATTTTATTCTCAGTGTCCACAGTGAAGGGCACTCCGTCCAGGCTCTCGTTGCAGATGACGCAGCGGATACAACCGGGGCGGTACGACTTCCCCAGGGCCTGCAGGATCATGTCCATGATCAGATGTCCACATGCGTTGCACTTGTCTGCAGACTGCTGGAACCCAGAGTACAGAAAGTCCTCTTCACAGAAAACCCTTCCTGCGTCATAGTAGAACGCCTTCCCTCTCAGCCTTCGACTACAGGCGCTGCAGGTGAAGCAGCTGTCATGGTAGAGGCTGCCCATAGCTTAGCAGGCCTGGCTGGCTCCATAAGGCAAGGCAAGGCAAGGCAAGTTTATTTATAGAGCACTTTTCAACGCAAGGCAATTCAAAGTGCTTTACAAAAAACTAAAAATGAAAGACATTAAGCATTAAAAAAGAAAAGCTAATCAAATAAACATTACATACACCGTCTTGTTGCACTTAACACACATTCCTGTTTCAGCGGAGAGTGGATTCCCCTGTGTCGTCCTGGCTTGCCGTGTCTTTGTCCCCTCTGATCCGCTGACGGCGGCTTCTGGGCTGCCTGCTAGAGAGATGTCTTCCTTCTCCTCCGGCTTGCTGATGGCGGCTTCCGAGTCGCTGCTGAATAGATGTCCTCCCGATCTTCCTTCCCCGATCTTCCTTCTCCGGTCCGATGATGATGCCTCCCGGGACGACTGCTGGATGGATGTCCTCGAGGTCCTTCTCCTCCAATCCGCTGATGACAGCATCCGAGTCGACCTCCATGACGAGAGCCAGATCCGTCCTGATGTCGTCTAGGGTCCTCGCAGGTGTTTTTCCCCGCCGCACACTGGCTCCCGTGGTACCAGTTGTCCCCCTTTCCTTGTAGGCGGACGGCATGGGATGTCCTCTGGGTCACTCGGTCGGGGCCGGAGAGCCTGGGGTTGACAGTCAGCCTCCTGCGTCTCGGGTCCCCCTTTTGGCGTCAACAACCTGTGTGGAGAAATCTGATACAAATCCCTCAAGCCTACGCTCCGGGCTCTGGGGCCCTCGGCTGTTTGACCCACCAGTGCGTGGCCACTTGGAGCCTGTTGGTGGGGTGTTCTTAAAACAACAGACGTCTGTGAACAGGTTTTCTAAATTAATTGTGCGGCTTCAGAATCTTAATACTTGGACTGTGCCAACTAAATAAGAACCCCAACATCTTTAGGTAAACTAAATAATATATTTCTATAGCTCTGAATTTCTGACAAGCATCTGTGTTTATTTTTAAATGAAATCCTTGAGATCCCATTACAAATCTAAATATGATTTGAACTGCTAATGTTTCTGGTAAAGAAACACACTAATCTTATGGATTCAAAAACAACCAAAATCACAATACTAACAAAGTGAATGGCTTCCTGGTGATACTGCTTTTACCCGTCAGTTCTTAGATATTATCCCCACTGAAAAAATGAATACAGAATTCCAACAAACTGTCATCAAATGTCTTTCTATTATGAATTTAGATGAAATGTATATCCCCATAATGACCTAAACAATAAAGTCTATGGCTTTTACTTCTTTACCAGGCTAGTTACATGATGTTTTCTGTTGAAACATTACTCACAGGTCAGCTTCTTCAGTATTCCATTCTGGACTTACATCTCTCCCAGCAGCCCCTTGGCCACTGATTCTTTATCTGTGTTACCTGCTATAATTCAATCAATATTAGAGACATGTCAACATTCATCAAACAGCCTCTTATCCCCAGATATGGAGCAGGTCAATTCTAAAACTGTCAATCAATGGTCAGATTGAACAATGGAGTTGGAGCAGCCGGTTCCTTTCAGTCCCTAAATGAAAAATGTACATTGTGAAGTTTACACTCCCCCTTTTTTACACATTATCTCATGTGTAAACAAAATCCTGTATGGGAAGAAAACCTTCAGGTCATAATGGATTATAAGACAATACCAAACATTTTTCCCAAAGGTACATCCATCATTTTCCACATAAACACTCCAGTAAGTGTTTCTCTCCATCTTTCAGTCCTAAAAGAAACAGAATCTTCATGTTTTAGTTTGAGCTTCACATTCTGCAAACGGCCACCTCCTGTGGGAGTGAAATATCATCAAGCAGATTAGATACGGTTTCCCCTTTTGTGCAATGTTAGGAAACCTCTCATTTCACACATTATTATCACACAAAAATAATGTGTTAGTCCAAAACATGCTTGATTAGTCATCGTTTTAAATCATGTAGTTGCACTGATCAGGTGCAGAAATACACTCACTCACACTCACACTGTCAGGTTGTAAAGTCAGGTTTGGTCAGGTACACCTCAGAGTCAGTCATTGACAGTGCCTTCCCAAGTTACCCTGTCGGTCAGGGTTAAAGGTCAGTTGGTCTCAGTCTTTTTGGCCATGTGTCGTGCTCTGCAGAGACTCCGATCTTCCAGCACAGGCCAGCATCCTCCGTCTATAAAAATCTGTATATATGGAGCGCCATCATTTATTAATTCACAATTACAACTATAATGTTCAAGATATCTCTAACTTTTCATTGGAACAGCGGTTTCCCAAATTCCCTGAAAAGTGTTAGCCAACAAATGTCACTTCCTTATTGTACTACTACTATTACTGCAATTCATTTACACCTAATTAGTATTAAAATGACTAATAGATCTATTTCAGAAACTTGTGTACATCACTATCTTGTGTCAAAACATTACTAGGATCTGTAAAGGTCTGCTATGTATTCCATAACTCATTCTATCAATTTATCTTCAATTCTGGTGCACTTAAAGAACAATGTTACCTTCTTTAACAGTGTGTGGAACTCTGGGTGTCCGAACATGCAACAATTACTCCCTATTTCATCAAGGATTTAAAAACAGAAGTCATTTCGCATGTCCATCCGAAAGCCCTCCTATGGTAATAACTATGCCACAATGGTGAAACCAGTACCTCAAATTGAAATACTATATTTTGTTTAGAACCAGCTTTCCCTTCAACATGACCTATATAAATACATATTTATCTGATCTTATAGAGCTGTTACTAAAACTCTCCCTTTGAACTGATCAATAATGTAACAAATTAAAACACTACCAAATTCACACACAAATAAAAAGTCCAGTGCATACTTCCTTCATGCCCCCCCCTTTTCCTATCAGTGTGTTTTAGACTGATTTTCCACTTCACTTTAATAGTTCTCCTCTTTTCCGCTATTTTTTATTTACCAATTGACTAATTTATGGTCAATACATCTTCTTATCTTCACTTATTTATCAAGTCAATTCAAGTTCTTTACAATACATTAGTAGATACCTTGTGAATTATTCACAATAACTAATCCCCTCTAGGATATGAAATCCATTCATCTTTATGCAGATACTATTTCCTTATTTACCTTTTGTTCATGATAACAATGGTATAACAACCACACGTTTTACCCATAGCTAGTTTCTATAACAAGATTATTATGTGTGACATAATAATCAGATGTCTTGTTTGCTAACCAAGAATATTAAACTTTAATCTTTTCAGCATTCCAGACCATCATATAAACAAGCAGCCTCCCATCTAAACACTAAGCATTAAGGTTTCTACACCACCAACTGGGAAACTCTTGCACAATTATGTTGTAAAATCATTGCATCATTCCTCCAGAACAATCTGAGACAAGCATGTCTCAAGATCTTGTCATAATGAGCACAGTCAGTGATGCAGCTGTAGTCAGTGGCAGGGTCCCCAAAAAAGCTAGGACCGGCCCCCAAGGAAACTCTCCCTGGCTTTGAGATGAGGGAAGGAATCACTTGGCAGACACACATTGTCCTCTGTACGGCAGAAATCCCCCAAAACCGCAGTACCTCTTCACTATCCAATGCTGCTGTAATCACATTCCAGCTACTGAGAAAAACTCAATTTAAATCTCTCTCCCAACGGGTTACAAAATAAAACGGCTGAGTGTCTATATGGTCAGGAATGCTGAAACATGTGAATGTTAAAACAAATCAATGGCAGTAGTCTACCCAGATTCTTTACTCCATTAAAAGTAGTAAAACCACATTGTAAAATCTCTTTTTTATCTTTAGAAACCATGAGGAATGACAGTTCTCATAAAACACTATTCTTCCTTACTTCAGTTCTAAATCAAATGAGCCAGACAGGAAACCCCCTTTAACCACTTGCTTATTCTATTCTTTTTGAAATTGTTTATCTAAGTTGTGTTACAAGCAGGTTAGATCTGTAATGAATTAAAATCAATATTTAAGGACGTAATATAAGTTAAATATATTGTTAAGCTAATTACTGTTTTATTGTGAAGGCATCTCTGGCGAACAGCGGCCTTTGGCTTTTATTTTGAAAGGCCGTTCCGGAACAGTGAGTTCGATTTCTAGAAACACGGCAAGTTAACAATCGCTCTAATGCATTAACTAAAGTCGTGAAAGAGACAAGGAGGGGGAAGGCGTGTGGAAGCAAGCAATGAACTGAAAATGCCACCAATCCTCTGTTTTAACGTGATGGCGCACATTGAAAACCGAAGCGGGCCTAAGCACCCCTGTCATATAAACATTACTGACAAGCGTTCAAAAACCCTTCTGCTTATCACTTAGGCTACTACTTTTTGTTGTATTCATAACCTAAAAATACAATTGTGATGAATAGCTTGCTCTTGTACCATTACATTTACCAACATAAAACAAGGTCTTTACTAATCAACAATGACAACCTACAGACAGCTTATTTATTTAAATATACAAGCCTTTTCTTTAGCTCCCTGTTTGATTCCACTTAAAATCAATCTCTTAATCTGTTCCCATTGCTCCCGGTAACTCCCTGGAATTTCAGAATTGTCTTAACCATTCTGACGTTCCATATTCACTTCGCTTTTATTTATCTGACTTAATTAATATGTGTTCACTTGTATTAATATACTGGGCTATTGTCGTCGTTAACGTGCTTCCCCCCCTTTCAGCCACTAGATGGCAGCAGCAGAGCACAAATGAGCTTCACTCTTCTGAGCGATTGTCTGAGTTCCACAGACAATCGCTCACACAGGTTTTTTAGGTAAAAATCACACAGATTTATTCCCCGTACAGTTTGTCCAGCTTGATAATGTGATGGCAGACCAAACCTTGAACGGTGCTTCAACACCCATAAGGAATGTGACCATTCCATGGGGTCTAAAAACCCAGGTTTTAGCGAGCCCTTTATCACACGTTTGCTTTTCAAATAAATGTTTACAGACAAGGGAAACGAGAGCCGGTCCCGTCACAATTTCGGTGACGTTTGCGTTCTCTCCCAGGAATTGAACATATAGCAGACCGCTGGCTATTAGCTATTGGCCTGAGTCTGCTATTTAACCCCAGTTTTAAACGGTGACCCGATCTGAAATATCGGGTTTCCAGGTTTTGTCGTGCAGGAATTTCACCTCGCAACCCACAAACTGCATCGTTTCCACGCCACTCAGGAATAAACTACCTGAGGTCCACGCCAAACCGCTTTACCTTTCGTTACGCAGGACTTTCTGTCTACCTTGCGATCAACGTTCACGTGTTTTATATAACTTTCCTAACATAGTAAAATATGCATTGTATATTCCATTTAAACTTCAAAAACACTGTGAAACGCCTACAGACAATCCTAAAGTTTTTTACCTTATTTGTAGTTGCAGGGCCCTGCTTATTGTCTGAGATGTCTAAAAGTGTTTGTTCCCGACCCATTCCGGTCATCTGGACCCCTCCACAGCTCTGTTTATCTGGCACGTCGGATCACCATTTGTTAGACATTTATAGGGATTACTAGTCCGATTTTTCAAATCTCCGCGCGTCCCTAAACAAGCTGATATCTTACAGGAAGGAATCCAGAGCATACAATTAACCGTTAACAATAATCTACTTTAATGGTAATATGACAATGCAATACAATCAATACAGTACAAATTCAATACAGTTATCTTTGGGATCCCACATTTACCTGATACTCACGTGAGCCAGCCAGAGGAAAAAGAGACAGCACACAGCGTGGTTCCTGTGTTTAATACATCGCTAACAATGGGAGGAGTTATCTGATCCTCCCTTCCAGACCTCCGTGATTGGCTGCCCAAATATCACCAACACCTCACTTCTTAAGTTTCCCAATCACAGTGGCTTTAGCTTTACTATCTCCTAGATCTGAGTTGACTGTAAGTCAACTCCTCACCTTCCCCCTTCTTCCTTTGTCCTCAAAAACCACATGTTAATAGGCCCCAAATCCAGCTCACAGTTTTTACACAAATCATTTTCCCATTTTAAGGTTATTCATAGTTTACTAACATGAATACATACAAATATTTCCTTACAAAATATGTTCACATGAATAGATTCCTAAATAGAAAATGTTGCACATTTGTTTAAATAGTAACCCATCTCCATATATTTATTTTTTGGTAGTAGATTTAGAGGGCTATCACTATGGGCAGCAACGCTGTAAATATTGACAAATAAATCCAGCAAAATGGCACAAAAAACTATAGGTTACTTACGTAACCCCAGTATTCAGAGTAACATGAAGTGAGATGTCTCACTATGGGATGCGCCTCAACGCGTATGCAAACAGAAGCATCAATCTCATTACGCCAATCCTGATTGGCTGGTGATCTTGACGTCTACGTCAGGGAATCCACCCACCCTTTAAGTAGCTTGCGCTACATCGCAGTCTGGTGAGACATCTCACTTCATGTCACTCTGAGACCTGGGGTTACGTAAGTAACTTATAGTTCTCATTCATAACACTCCGTTCAATGTCTCACTATGGGATATTGAAACTCCCGTATTGCGAGACACGCTTATCTCGAAAATCACCAAAACAACCAGATCTTAACAGGTAGAACTCTGTCTCAACACGGGGCCCAGCACTGCACGGGCCACACTTGGAGCAGAGACATCTAGCCTGTAAAAGCAGACAAAAGTGTGCGGTGAGGACCAGCTCGCTGCTGCACAAATGTCTTGGATGGAAACACCCTTGAACAAAGCCCAGGATGTAGCCAGTCCACGAGTAGAATGAGCATGCAGGCCCGTTGGTGCAATCGCTTCCACAATCCAGTGGGAGAGCCGTTGCCTGGTAACGGGCTTGCCCTTATGAGGGTTAGCCCAGGATACAAAGAGTTGGTCATTGCATCGAAACTCTTTTGAACTGTCCATATAGGTGCGTAAAGCACGGACTGGACACAGCAAATTCGGCCGCTGTTACTCAGAGGAACACAGTGGCGGAGGAAATGCCTCAATGTCAATGGGGCAGGGGCGGATCTACGGGGGGGCAAGGGGGGGCAGCTATCCACGTAAACTACACATCACAGCAATGAGGCCAGATCAATGAAACCAGGATACATCCTGTACCATAAAAACTGGATCTAAACACAGCTGCCTTTGTGCGTTTGATAAATACTTTCTGATGATATGCTACTTATTAGCTAGGCTACATGGCCCTAACGTGTAAAGTTATACAAGCATTTGTACCAGTGCTTTTCACAAGTAGACTCTTGCAGGCCAGAGTATAGGAGTGATTCAACAACAACAAAAAGACATATCTGAGAAGAGATCAGGACGAACAGAAAGAAGAAAAGGAAAAGAGAGTTCATTGAAGAGACCAGGAGGGTCAGGAGGAGATGAAGAGACCAGGAGGGTCAGAGCAGGAGGAAGAGGAGGAGATGAAGACATTAGTGAAGAAGAAGAAATATATGTGAGGAATAAAGATGAAGTATCAGAAAGAGGGACAGAGGCAGGGATCAGGAGGCAGATGAAACTCCAGCTGGACCACATGGTATGTTCTTATTCTCCTTACATGTTGCATTACAGGAGCACAATCTAGCAGCTCTTAGTATTGACAATTATTGATTGAAATGTGTTGCTGCACAGGTCACCTTTAGCTCTCTGAAGAGATGGGTCATGTCATTTGTGTACTTAATTATAACTAAGTACTTACAGTATGCAGAATTAGAGTATTCTCTGAATCGGGTGCCTTTTTGAAAAATGAAACCAAAATGTTTGGTCATAACATCTGGTAGTGGACTACATACATTTTCCCACCCCAGGCACAAAATATAAATAATTACTAGGAATTTACTTGAAAACATTTAACAGGGTTGAAGTTTTTGACAACAAGTAGGCATGAGACCTTGTTTAGCTAAGATATGGCACCACATGGAAATCAAGGACATTACAAATTGTAATATTTTGCAAAACTATTGTTTATTTTGTAATAACCAATTATTTACTATTATTAATTCATATAACAGAGTTGAAATGTTGAGCTTGTCAATCTTAATATGAAAATACAAAAACTGAAATATAGGTAAGAGAAGAAACTGACACTTTTGTGATGTAATTCCCTCAATGCAGATCACACAAGGACTGATCCATTATTTTAATAGGAGGGTAAATGGTATGGCGTGACAGGGTTGAAACAAACTGAGGGACGTGTGTCAATATTGCAATTTCATAGATAATTCAAGTATTTTTTCAGAATTTATTTTTGATCAGTTAAAGTTGACAAGCATATGATTATATTAGCAGCAACATTTTGGAATAATTGGCCATTTGGATTTGTTTAATATTAAATTAATATGTAATAATGCTTAGTGAGCACATGCAAATATGTCTGTCTAATACTTCGACAACACATGTGTTGTAATGCAAAACAACCTGTTCCATTAATTAATTGCTTTAAAATACATTTTGTAGTTTCCTTTAATTTAAAATTATTGAAGTAAGCTTGGGGGACTCAAAGGGCACCCGATTGTTTGTCTGAACACCTTGTTTCTCTTGTGCATTAAGAACACTTGTGTTAGGGCATGAATTAACAATAAATAGGTTAAAATATCACGTACTGTCCGCCCTCCCATGCCACCCTGGCATGACCTCTTGCCCCCCCTTTGCCACCCCATGAAAAATGTTCTAGAACTGCCACTGCAATGGGGGTACATGAGCCAACCACCTTAGGTACAAAGGCAGGGTTGGGCTTCAGCAACACTCTCGTTTGCCCCGGGGCAAACTGAGTGCATGAAGGATGTACAGAGAGTGCATGAATGTCACTGACTCGCTTGGCAGATGCCAGAGCCAGTAACAACACTGTCTTCAGTGACAGGTGTTTCATGTCAGCTTCTTCCAGGGGTTCAAATGGAGGTTGAGTGAGCCCATCTAAAACCACTGTGGCCTCTGCTGTTTTGGGATCTTGAAACGGGCAGGGCGTGAGGCAGCCTGAGCGAAGGACTGCCGCGGGGCCGTTGAAGGCGGCGGCTGGACCCTTCAGGGAAGACAAAGCTGGAGAGCCTCATCCTCCTTCTTTTTGGATTCACACCGCTGCTGCATCAAAGCTAGAGTGGAGCCAAATATGCCCTCGGGAACAATAGGCATGTCCAAGACGTCCTCTTTTTCCCAGTCTGGAAGGTTCGTCCGGGTAAGCCACCTGGCTCTCTCCTGTACCACCATTATCCCCAGTGCTTTGCCTGTGGCTTGGACTGCACAGCGCTGCACACGGAGGCAAATGTCCGTGATCGCTGCGATTTCGTCCCACACGGCAGGCTCAGGTTTGATCGTTATGTCCTCGCAGAGCTCCGCCTGGTAGGCGGTCAGCAGCGAGGAGACGTTGAGCGCCCTGGCGGACAAAGCTGCGGCTTTATAGGCTTTTCGGTCATTGCTGACTGGAAGCGGTCTGCCTTTGCCGGTAACGTGGGGTTGCTCGGTGCCGAAGCCAGCCGCGGTTGGAGGTGGGCTGCCACCAGCGGTTCCATGGGCGGCATTCGGAGCAGGCCGAGCTTCTCCATGCCGATACAGTCCAAAGAGGAGGCACCCTGGATTGGGGCCTTGTTGCTGAAAGGGCGACACCGTGTCCAGCATCTCTGGAAAGACTGGGAGAAGCTGCTTCCTCATCCTCGCTGCTTGGGGCAAGTTCTTCCCCTCATAGCGAGATCTAGACGTCTCCTTGGCCACTTCAGGCCAGGGGATGTCCAGCCTGGACGCAGCGCGTTGGCACACCGTCTGCAAGTCCATACTGAGGCAGGGCGAAGCTGTTGTGCTTTCGCCCGGGGGAGCGGACATCGCCTCCGGCTTGGCAGCCTGGGCAGATGAAACGAAGATGTCATCTTCGTGCTCATCCGAATCGGATAAGAGGAACTCAGAGGCATCCTCTTCATCCTCCTCCATATAATCCAGCTGTAGGACATCCTCCGCGGGTGGAACCACGGTGAGGTCCAGTTGGGAGCCCCAGCTTGACACAGCGCGGGGCTCCGCTCTCGCGGCTCTTGCCGCCACCGGGCCCCAGCCTGACACAGCGCGGGGCTCAATCTCCGCGGCGGTCGCCACCATGTCCCGATTGCCGGCCGGCGAATCAACGGACATGAAGGGGTCCCGTCCCGACAGGCTAGCTTGGCGCGCTAGCTGTCGGCGGAGGCTCTTGATGGTGAAGCGGGCACAATGCCCGCATGAACCGGGGGTATCGATAGCTGCCTGGGCGTGTTCCAGCCCAAGGCAGGACGAGCAGACCTGGTGTGAGTCCGTGACCGAGATCCTAAACCCGCAGCCGCAGAGCCGAGCCTCTGAGCCTCCGACTCCTCTGGTGTGAGGGAGAGAAGGGTCCATCCTCGTTTGCCGGGGTGTCGGCGCGGAGGGACAAGCTCGTAACAGGTATGTTACTGAAAAAAATCCAGCCTTATCGTTATTCTGAAAGGAAAAAACGACGGGGTAGATTTTTCTTTAAAGAATATTAACTGGTGTGTTAATATCTTTCTTATCTCCGTCTCCTCTGGTGTGAGGGACAGAAGAGTCAGTCCCCACTCGCCGTGGTGTTGGCGCGGAGGGATACACTAGCAACAGGTATGTTACTGTTTGAAGAAAAAAATCAAACCTTACCGTTTTCGAAAGAAAAAACGGCGGGGCAGATTACAATATTAACTGGTGTGTTAATATTTGTTCAATTCTTCTGCAAAGCAAAAAAGTAACCGGCAAGCGCCCCGTCGACCGAATGTTAGCTTGGGTTCAGTCTGTGGACCGTTAAGCTATCCCGGCTACTGATATTCGAGATGTGCTATGAAGCGAGAAGAGGTGTTTGCATGACGCTGCAACGTAGCGCAAGCTACTTAAAGGGTGGGTGGATTCCCTGACGTAGACGTCAAGATCACCAGCCAATCAGGATTGGTGTAATGAGATTGATGCTTCTGTTTGCATATGCGTTGAGGCGCATCCCATAGTGAGACATCGAACGGAGTGTTATGAATGAGAACTGGTAGTGGCCTGGCTGGGTGTATAATTCCCGGCCTGACTTATTGTCCCAGTCCGGCCCTGTCTTCAACCATCCTTTAAACTCAGGGTTTGATTCCCACTCCTTTATGATCACAGGTCTGATTTATTAGGCTCATACTTTAAATGTTGATTTTCAATAATGCATTGTCACATAGTTGTGGTGGGATTTTTTCCCCAGGGTAAAATTAAGTTATTATTTGATTGCATGTGAACATGCTGATCAACAACACAATGCAATACACTGAAGGAAAAATGGCAATATTATAGCTTTTGTTTACTGCCACTCCTTAAAAGTGTTTGGCAGGGTATTCTTGAAAAATCAAGTTATTGCAAGCTTACAATGGGGCAAAGCTGTAAACAAAAAAACATTCTGTAGTCTGCAATATCTGCAGTCTATCTTTATAGATTAGTGTATTAACTCCCAAAACTGCATCCAGTGAAATTCTAAGCAGCTGTTAGTTGGTGATATCCTCAAAACTGTCCATCAGAAATGGAGATCATTGTACTAATGGGCAAACAACAAACAGGGGAGTGGCTCTCCCTGTTTGTCAGATTGACAGGTTCATCCCTAGAAAAGCTTTCAAAAACGGTCTGTGGTCTTCCTCCCTTTTATTTGATGCATCTCTTTCAGATCAAAAAATCCAGCAGGGACACTACAGTAGATGTTTTTGATTTGATTTTGATTTTGATATACTTTATAATCCCCGTGGGGAAATTCGTTCTCTGCATTTGACCCATCCTAGTGTTAGGAGCAGTGGGCTGCCATTTTGAACGGCGCCCGGGGAGCAGTGTAGGGTGCCTTGCTCAGGGACACCTCGGTAGCACTTGGTCTTGCCGGGACTTGAACTGGTGATCTTCCAGTTGCCAAGCCAAGTCCCTATGGACTTCGCCACCACCGCCCCATGTTGTAGATGTGTCAGTTATGATCGCAGAATTGACAGGAAAAACATTAAACAACCAAGCATCACACACTGCCAGCTAAAAGGCCATGACAGATCTCAAATTAATATCTGTAGATGACCACTGCACATCTATTTAGAACCATTTTGAAGAACACACATTATTTTGAAAATGTTTAAGTTTTCAGGTTGCCACCTTATTTTATATTTCAATTAAGGATGACTGTTTTATGTAACTTACATGTTTCTATAAGTACTTATCCCCTTCACTTAAATGTTCTCTCAGAAAAGAGCCTAATTGAAATGTCCTGCTGCTATCACCTTGGGAATGGTAATTTTAAACTGAGACATTTATCTCTCTGGCATTGTTGTCAGTTTAACTTATGTCCTCTGAAGAAAAAGAGTGAGTCAAGCATGCATCAAGCTGATCAATGTAAACCAAGTTGGATTTAAACTTTTGTGTCTGGGGGGGTCCGAAAACCAGTCAGTATCTGGTGTGAGGGGTAGGGGGGTAGGGTTAGGGTTAGGGTTTGAGTAATGTTGTGAATCGAGTGGCCCATGGTGGGGTTATGGTATGGGCAGGCGTATGTTATGGACGACGAACACAGGCCACTCAATTCACAACATTACCCTAACCCTACCCCTCACACAAGATACTGACTGGTTTTCGGACCCCCCCAATAAAGCAAAAATGCACGTTTCAGAGTGGCCTTTTATTGTGGCCATTCTAAGGCACACCTGTGCAATAATCATGCTGTCTAATCAGCATCTTGATATGCCACACCTGTGAGGTGGGATGGATTATCTCGGCAAAGGAGAAGTGCTCACTATCACAGATTTGTTCAGATTTGTGAACAATATTTGAGAGAAATGGTTATTTTGTGTATATAGAACATGTTTTAGATCTTTGAGTTCATCTCATGAAAAATGGGAGCAAATGGGAGCAAAAAGTGTTGCGTTTATATTTTTGTTCAGTGTAGCTAGGGTGACACAAGAGCAATGTTTATTTTACATATTTTATTTAACGGATTCGAAGACAATATTCCTGAAATTAAAAAGACAATTGTTTGTTCCTAAACTCACTAGTGTATATAAGTGTAAAAGTGTAAGATTGTATTAGCCATGCTTGTAGCATAGCTCCAGGGAAAGCAACGTTGGCTGCAGTGGCGGCTGGTGGAAAATATTTTTGGTGGGGCTATTGATAGAGTTAGACAAATGACCCCTTAAATTAGGACTTCTGGTGATGTAATGGCGCGTTTCCAGTGCAACGTGGAGCTCGCCTTAATGCTGCGTTCAGACCGGACGCGATGCGAATATTCGCTTCGCTCTAAACGCTCCTATCGCATCGCTCTAGTCGCTCGAGTTTCACCGCAGCTGTCAGCTGTGTTTACTCGCATCATTCAAACAAGACGAGCTGGCTCGGGAGCTACAGCTACAACAACATGAACATATTTTACCGTGATTAAATTGTAATACACGTTTCTAAATGATGCCGACGTAACAACATACTGATACCGGTTAGTAAATACCATGAATTAATGCTTTGACAAGTCTTCAGACAGACGGCAGGCGAAAAACCTTTTAGAATGCTTGTTCCCTGAATGGAGCTTGGCTAAGCTAACGCTATATATGCTCCGACCGTACACACTCACAACAACGGCCTACAGACATAAATAAACCAGCGACTGTATTCTCCATGACACAGACAGTCTGTGGTTTGTACTTGTTTAACTTTTGTCTAGTTTCTGAACAGATCGTATCTGTCCCGGGCTGTTTGAAGAGCAAGCATGTGAAACAAAAGATAGCATTTACCTGTTTGCATCCAGCTAGCCATGTGAGAAGCCTTGTTGATACGTTTTGTCTTTTTCACGAGCCTGCTGTGATATATACAAATCGGGTTGGTCCGGTCCAAGGTCTTTAAGTATCAATTTATCTCCCAAACTTCTCCTTTCAAAAGGATTGGAGAGTAGCTCTTGGGCGGACCGAAGCTCCGGCGACTCCACCTGCACACCATTCTCATCCAAATACTGCGTCACCTTGGTTACTCACGAGTCTAAAAAACAAATCACGTCAACGCACGTAAGCAACATGGGCGCCAACATGGGCGCCAACATGGGCGCCAACATGAGCGCCCACGTGACCAAAATATTTGACGGCGCTGATTGGCTGAAATTATGTTTCGGCGGCACAGTTTACTATTGAGACTTTTGCAACCTGCTGGTTGCTGCTGTTTCGCTCGGGGGCTCTGCCCCGTAATGATAAACTAATGCCATGGGCAAGGCCAGGCAGGAAACAGGTGACTTATCAGTAACTTTAGACATCGTAACACAATTTTAAACGAGATTGTATTGTAGATTATACATTTTTGTGATACTAATTGTATGATATTTACCTTGTTCATTACAAATTTAAATATAAAATATATATCTTTTTTAAATATATTTTTTTTAAATATATATTTTTTTATTTAATATTTATTTTTATTTTTTATTTTGTATCTGGCAAGAGGTGGGGCGGCGCCCCTAGCGCCCCTATGGGCCGGCCGCCACTGGTTGGCCGATTGGCCAGCCCACCACTTTGGACTGATATATCTCAACATAATATATCATTATGGTCTATCGCAGGCATCCTCAAAGTACGGACTCCGGTCCGGATCCGGACCGAACCACAACTGTCTCTGGACTCTGAGCAAATTATACTTTTCATATGTATTATCTGTGTTATCTGCGAGACATCGCCACAACGCAACGAGTCAAAATTATCCGCTATGTCCATAGACTGCAAACAGCGCTCATCGGACATTTATGATAGAAAGTCTCTAATGTCCGAGTGCAAGTGAATGCAGCACAAGATGCACGTCATGTAACCCCTCCCCCGGTCCTGGCGCGAGCCTGGACATATGATTGGCGGCGATTTCATTTGAACGGGGCGGCGCAAAACGAGAAGCATTCGGACCCAAGCACTGAAGGAATGAGGTATTTGCGGTCTACACTGACAGAGAAGAGACTGTCAGTTTGGCTGTACTCAGCATTGAATCAAAACGCACTAAAGCTGTTGATCTTAATACGTTTGTGAGGCGTTTTGCTGAACAAAATGGTAATCGCCGCATTCAGCTGTAATACACGTCAACTTGATGCTCTGCTCACGGATGAGCATACAAAACTATTAAGATGATGACCTTATGTGTGTAAATATATTTTTTTCTTTGAGGGGGTCTGCTCCCAAAAAACAGTTTTAAGTCCTGAGGAAGTCAAATAAGACGGTGTGTAAAACTACACTGCCCAGCCAAAAAAAGGTAACCACTTTGATTTAACTAGGCCAGTAGGTAAGGACTTTCCACTGGATAATAACTGAATTATAAAGAATGCATGACTGAAGTGATGGAGACCATGTTGAAGGCAAACAAAAAGAGAAAATAACAGGTAAAATCAAGCAAATCCCCCTCTCAGATTCCACAGCAACCAGAAGAACATAAATACTTGCTGGTGATTTGATTAATCAGCTTTGTGATGGAATAAAAAATGCACAGTGCATTTCCTTAGCTGTGGGTGAGTCCACTGACACCACTGACATTGCTCAGTTGCTGGTGTTTGTGAGTTTTTATGATGAGGCAAAGGGGGAGTTTGTTGAAGATGTGTTGGGCCCAAGTGGCAAACTCTGGGGAACAGCCGGGAAGCCAATACGGAAGTGCCACACACTGCAGTTCATATATTGGCCGATAGGCGATGGCTGCAGAAAGGAGCAATTTCCATAGACCCCCATGTTAAAATGCCCAACTTTACAGCAGAAAAAAACATGTTTCTCTCCCTGGCTCCATACATTTTTATTATCGATATAGTTAGATTCCACCTTCATGATTATGGATCTGTGAATGAATTGTTTTCTAACACGACCCTTTTATTTATAATAGGTCTTAAAGTGTTTGCATAAATTAGGGCGTGGTCACGTTGATGGACACGTACATGCCTCACTGTCAGCTAACAGCAACTTGTCCACTCTGCTAGGCTACAACCATAGAGGCTACAACGTTAGTTAGTCGTAGTTACTGTACTTGACCCTTTAGCTTTAGCCGTGTTCGTGGTGATTGTGGGAATATTGTTACAAATACCAGACAATTAAGATGTCGTGCTATGCGCTTGAATGTACTAACAGAACTTCCAAGAAGTCTACTTTCAGCTTTTTTCGGTGAGTAAAATGATAATATTATACATGTTAACCCCGTTAGCAGGTGTTTGTGTGCTTGTTAGCTTAGCTTGTAATGTAGCTTATTAGCCAGCTAAGGACGTAACCCTTTATACATGTGTATATGTATATATTAGGGCTGTCAAGTTAACGCGTTAACGCAAAAAAAAATTAACGCCATTAATTATTTTAACGCGATTAACGCATGTGTATTTTTTTCCTCGGCCACCCCGTAGTTTCAGAGTGCATCGAGTTTAAAATACCATCTACAAGCTGATGCTGACAGCCCCGCTCCTGCCGCCCGCTTGTGGCAGACCACACTTCCACGCTCACCGGCAGGCACCGACTGGCTATTGGGAGGACCGGGAGGGTGTGTGTTTGTGTGGCCCGAGCGAGCGAGAGAGAGACCTTACGTGCATTGTTGTTGTTAGCATCTGGTGCTAGCTAGCTGCGCTAACGGAGCTGTTTCAATGAAAACAGAGGAGCGAGCTATCCACACAACTGTGCCGAGCACTTGACTTTATGCAGGAAGCCAGACAGTGGGACATTGTACGAAAAGTCAGCACACCATAGTGTTAATGCGCGCAACATGATTGCAGCGTCCAGGCAGCTCCCGTTCGAGCATATGCCTTGAGTTGCACATAGCTCCAACGATCCATCACACTCTCTCACACACACACACACACACACACACACACACACACACACACACACACACACACACACACACACACACACACACACACACACACACACACACACACACACACACACACACACACACACACACACACACACACACACACAGTATTGTATGAGAGGTTCCAGGTTGAATTGAGGCGAATATTTGTAATGTTCAGAGGTTGTTGTGTTTAATATTCATGAGAATATTTGTCATTGTTCAAATGATAATAAACATTAGCATAAAGCATAGTTGTCCACTCATATGTTGATAAGAGTATTACAAACTTGAAAAATATTCCTCTAAGGAACATTTAGAACAGATAAAAAATGTGCGATTAATTTGCGATTAATCGCGATTAACTATGGACAATCATGCGATTAATCGCGATTAAATATTTTAATCGACTGACAGCCCTAGTATATATACAGTTTAGTTTATGATTCAGCCTTGGGTAAGTCTTTTATAGTATATGACTATGACGCCCATAATGCTAAATAAGAGCAAATGTTAAAAGGGGACCCAATTATCCCAGTGGTAGCCGCCGGAGTCCGCTGCCGAAGCTAACCGGAGCCGTAGCTAGCCCTTTGCGGCTCCATTAGCTTCGGCCAGCGGCGGAGCCCGGCGTTATAACTGGAGATCAAGGAATGCAGCGAAACGCGGACTTGGTTCGCCTGCAGCCCGCTATAGTATTAGCTAAATAAATGATGTTGAACAAGGCTTATTAAGCTGAACATCGCCACAATTGTTCTGCTATGTATCGGTACTTATTTTATTTTATTAACGTGTGAATGACAAGCATTAAGAATAACAACAAATAGCTATTTATCTTGCATATTGTCTCGTTTGATTATGAATGTAACGTTTATATAGTGGAACTACACTGTTTTATCAAAACCAAAGTGCCACGCAGTAACTTGGTAGGCATGTATTTCAGCAGGAAATGTGCAACCCAGATTACATTTACCAACACAGACTATATAGAAATATTTGTAAAAGTTGTTCATGCGTTATTAAGTGAATATGGCATTAACCCTCCTGTTGTCTTTGGGTCGGTTTTCATGTATTTTTGAATAAAGGTTTCCTTAGGTGATCCAGACAGGCTGGACCAGTGGGTGCTGAACATCCGGAGGAATAAATGGACCCCCAACGTTTCTTCTCGCCTGTGCAGTGAACACTTTGAGAGTCATCACTTCAGCACGGACTCATGGGTACAGATCCTTTTAAAAAAAATATATAACTTGGTTCCATTTGTGAGTGTAAATTGTTGTTACTAATTAAATACATGTTATACATCATACAATGCTAAATAATTGTTATGGCACAGCTTGCACATCAGTGATGAGTAATGTTCTTTTGATTAAAAGCCAAATTAAGATTTTGCCAGTTAAGTAAAGAAACATAGAAATCGATCTTTTTGCAAACCATCACATTTCTCTTCAATTTATGCAAAGACTCTTTATCATAGATAGAGAATTGCCATTTCCCCCACATACTCTATGTTAAAAACAGATGAATTATATTACCTTTTTTTACATTATTTTAATAGCAACATTCATTCATCTGTTGTCATCTTATAACTTATTTATCTTAATAGCTATCACTGTAAAAAAAAAATGATTTAATTTAATTTTACTATACAATATTTATCTTTACATTCTGTTCTTGCATATGTCTTATTATATTTACGTGTATATAGATTTCTGCCTGCACTAATTTATTATTCTTAATTTAATTTTCAATTTCTTTTATTGTTTTATGTCTTATAACTAAGTTGCATTGTTGGAGGAGCTCGGGACAGATGATTTTCATTGCCATTCCCACACTGTAGCCTATGTGCTATGACATAAATCCTTTGAATCTGCATCTTGGAAACACGTAATTATTGAATAGATTAACTGCATAGTTAACATGTTGGCCCTCTATTGTCTTTTATAATGCACTCTTACATTTAAAACAACATTATTCAAAAGAAAGTTGAATATCTACAGACCTCAAAAAGTTATTTTATGTGTTTTTGTTTATTATTTTTATTAGGGAAGGAGATGCCTGAAAAACACTGCAGTGCCCACCATTTTCTATTTCACCAATGGCAAAGAACAACAGCCTAGAAGGAAAAGCAGGGTGAGTAGCAATGACGAGGTAAGTGACAGTCCTAGTTCGACTGTTAACAGCAAGGAGGAGGTTGAAGATGGAGACCATGGTAGTGGTGAAAACAGTCTTGCTGCTGATCAGAGCAATATCATTATGATACAAGGCACACCTGAGGAAGCCTTTGTTGTTCCACATGTGGAGAATAATGACATTCCAACAGTCAATGCTTGTGAGGATGTTGGTTTGGGCAGCAGCAGCCAACAAACAAAACAAATTGGAAAACAGACAGACTCCGCCTATGTTCACTCTTACACTTGGGCTTTAAACTAAGACGGGTCATACTGAATAGTTTGTGCACACATTTGTAACATGTGATCTTTCTTTCATGTAGGACGCTTGAGGGAAGTTGCAACGCCTCGGCCAATGGGATGTCTTCTCCACGTGAAAGAGATTGAAGGCATAATTTATAACTTGAGACAATTTTCCAAAAGTTATGACTTGTATTGGCTTAGATAGTAATGGATTACATCTAACACGAATCAAGATCGTATAGAAAAAAAGGAAAGTGTGATCCTTAGATACATAGGAAAAGATGTAATCAGATTAGTTTTACTTTTTTTAATAATAGGGAAACTCAGGATTACAATCTTATTCAAAACCTAAAAAGAGCATATATATGTAAAATGATCAAATGGTATCTCTTCTCTGGAAGTGGTACTGTTCTATAGGCTAATACTTTAATTGTGAATCTATACACCTACTGCCTGAATCTGCTTTATGGTATTATATTATACATTTAAGTAAAAAAATCATATTAATATTTCTTCTCTCCTGTGTTTATTTGCATTGCATTTGATATTGAGGTAATCCAAAACAAAAATAAAGATATCACGTTACATTACTTTTATATCTTGATACTCACATGAAGTTACTGGTGTTTTTGGCAAGTCGCCCTCCCAACCCTGTACATAAGTTATATCATTTTAATTACTGATACAGTTGTTGCACATCTTTAATTTATTTTCTAGTGTACTTGAGTCATAAAATGATTCGAAACCTTTACTTTTCATAAAATGCAAGATGTAACTTTCAATGTAAATAGATCTGATTAAATAAAGAGTAAAAGCACAATCTTAAATGTTGACATTTATCATTTTCCTATGCTTATTGTTAATGTAGTGGTGTTATAAACAAAATGTTGTCCTAAAGGAAATTAAGATGTTTTTTATTTGTTGACAAAAGATTTAAAGTTGATGCTCACAACATGTGGGAACATTTATGGAGAAAAATGTTTCTATTGTAAAACAAATATTGATCTGCATACTGAACAATTTCGAAACTCTCTAAAAGGTATTATCTTCTGTGACGTTACGAGCCTGTAGGGATTGTGGGTGTTGCACTTCATAATTACATTCTATGGTATGCTTATGACATTGATGCCAACATACATGGGACTAGGGGAGACCTTCTTGTTGTTTGCATTGTCACTGATAAATGACAGCGTAGTATTCATTGTCAAGATTTTGTGTTTTTAAACTTGGGACTCTTTTCAGACTGCTCCGGCTTGGGAAAAGATTTGAGCCTTAATGTGTAATGTTTTCTGTATTGTATGGTAAGCTTATCCTTTCATTTGATAGTCCCATTTGGATGTGATGGCTAACATTTTCAGTAAGCAGTAGACAAAAGAAGTGAAAATATGAATGTAATTTATTTTCAATATTTACATAAATACATCATTATTTTAACAAATAAAATAACAAAAAACATGATAACAAATACAAAATACAAGGTTTGACAGACAGCCATGCCCAGCATGGGCCTGGAGAGCTGCAGAGTCCATTGGGGGAAGAGGGGGGGGTGGGATGTGGGCAAGAGGAAGAGCAGCCATGTTAACAGTGTTATGGCTACAGATGTGTAATATCTAACTCAACATTAGCCATGACAGTCTGGGCTTAGCAAGGGCCTTAGAATACATACTCTAAAGGCCAAATCCAAAAACAGTGATTCTGACATTTTAGCAGTTCACAGTCTTTGGAGGTGGTCTTCCAGGCAATTGGCTAGTGACTTTAAAAAATATATAATTTCCCCTAGGGGTGAAATGATCTCCATCTCGCAAAAACAGCCCAGGACTGTCATATCATATCTAATGTTGGAGTGGTCAACAATGGCACCATTTAGGCTATGAACAAAAGTAGCCATAACACTGTTAACAAACTTCCGGGCCTTGTCAAATTTGACAGGATTTGCACCAGCCCTCCACCGGCGCCTCTGGGAGAGCATGATCTTCAAGCCAGGGTGCCGATGGTGAAGCTGGTGCAGGTTCTCCTTCATCTGGTTCAGCAACTGAACACTGGGCACATCCCCCAAGTCATTGCCGCCACAGTGGATGAGGAGGACATCCGGGACTGCTCTTCCTCGCAGGGAGTAGGAAAAGAAAGGGAGGATACCTCTCCAGCGCAGTCCACCCCAACCGAACCAGCACACCCTCAGGTCGAGGCCAAGGTTGCTGCTGATGGTCTCTGTAGCTCTCTGGGCTCCACGCCGGATATAGCTGTCTCCGATTATCCATACAGTCACTATGGGAGGAAAATAAATGAGAGTAACAAACGCTTAAGATAATGAGGAATATCAAATTAAGTATAAAGGGTTGCTCATTTTGTTCTTTTGACAATAACATACAAAATAACTATGAAATCACACCTGTATGGTTAAAAGTAACAAGAGAGCAAAACCTCAAAAAACAGATTAACAGCACACAGTTTATATATATATATATATATATATATTTATATACTGTGTGCTGTTTATCTACAATTGTGTATGTATAGTATGTTTGTGTGTAATGTCAACCATCTGAAGTCATGTAAAGTAAGCCAGGACCATCAACTTACAGGTTGTGCAGTTTGGCGTGGAGGAGGTTGCAATCTTCTTTTTTCTTAATGCTGAAATAAATAAAAATGGTTATTAAAATCAATATAAAAGCACCTTTCTTTTTCTACAGTCATATTTCATTAATCACATTTAATGCACGCAACACTGGCCATATCTCTGCTAGTTTACAAAGTTTAGTTACAAATGACATTTATATTTGAAAAATGGTGAAGCACTTAAAAAACAATTGTATAGTATAGGTTCAAGAACATTTAAATCAAAAGGACACGTTTTGTAAAGTTACAGGGTATCTTACCTTCAGAATATGCCGGGAACGAGGAGTAGTGACCTCAAGCTGGGTTGTTAGCATAGGTTGTTAGCTTAATACTGAGAGCATGTTAGCTTAGCTTCTAAGCCTGACCTAGCCTGAGCTAGGTCTGGAACGTCACGCTCGGTGGCAGCAGGTCCCGCCCTGTCCCACCTCGGCTCCGCCTCAGCACCGCCTCTTTGCCCTTATTTGGAGCAGGCGGGAGTTAGACTCTGACGTCACTGTCGAGCCGTTAGTGGCCGACTCCGCCTACTAAGGGCTTCACGGCAACTGCAGAATCCTATGGGTGACGTCACGGACCCTACGTCCATTTATATATAGCCTACAGTCTATGGTTGGGCCTGACGAACCTCAGTGGACACACAAGGGGGCAAGACATTTATAAAGCAATAATGGGAATGCTGAATAAAAAAGAGTGCAGCTGCCTTTATTCATAACTGTGCAGCTCTTACACCGCGATTCTGAGGGATCAAGCACAGACACAATAACAATGAAAACTGCTGCATACAGATTATTTTAGTTTTTGCAACCTCATGTTAAGAATCTTGTTGCAATTGTTTAAAAGTTTGAATGACCGTAATAAACGGACCTTTGTCTTATTGAAACATTTATTTTGGACATTTAAGATTTGTATTTGAGTACCCCTGGTCTATGGTCTACATCTCAACAACCATTGGATGCTTTCCATTTTATGCCATTCTACAGATGAGGTATGAGGTATGAAAAGTATGAAGACTGATTAACATGTCTGCTTAAATTGTTATACACGATGAAAGCCCCTTATTTCCATTCTGTCCCTCTTCTTCTTAACCAGCGTCGTCATCCCCTTTTTGCTCTTCAATTAGCCATTTGTTATACCTGTAATGCACAACACTGCACACTTCATTATCCAAGGCACTTGTAGTTGTTAAAACATTCATGCTTCCCAGAGGAAGCATCATTTGGATTTTGGCAAATGGATGATCTCTCCTTTAGTGTTAGAGGTTCAGCAAATAAACCATTGTTTGCAACGTCTTGTAATAATATTGTATCATGACCCTGTGATTCCTACCTCTTCAAAGAATATTGCAAGCCTTTCATTCCACAACATAAATAAGATCTAATGTCAAATTTGTATACTGGAGATTTGTAAAGACTTGACTTGCATAGTGATACCTGAAGAAACTGCTCATTTTGGGGTTTTCCCACGTATACTCAGATGCACTGTGACGAGAGTTCAATACTGAGCCTGTTTACTGGAACCACAACCACCTCCACTCACATTTGAGTGATAACGGATACAGCTCATCTAAGTGCCTGTTGTTTAAATATTCAGGATAGTCAGTGCACATCTATTGAGAGCTAATCTCAACCTATTTATTTTAAGTCATCTACAATCATTCATGATAATTGGTATTGGGGAAACCAAAGCTAATGGTTGACTTCCTCCTGGTATGTGGTTTACCAACCAATCATTGGGATTTGTTGGTAGTGCATCACAACCAATGTCTGTACATTATGGTAGTTTGCTAGTTTGCTAACATGTCCAGGTAACTGTACGGGCTTACATGTGCATTAAAAGCACACAATAGAATTGTAATTGACATTGTGGCTCAAAATGATGTCAACATCATGGGATTATTCTGTCAATACTAGGACGGAAAAGTATTTATATTTTTGAAAGTTATGGCACAAGTGGAACAGGATTACCACAGTGGGAAGGTGCAACAACCAATTAAACCAATAAAAACATTGTCACCAAATATATCACAATAGGACACATAAATGGATAATAACAGAATACAAAGTAGTTGCAAATATTATTCTTTAACAAGACACATTTAAGAATGCTAATAAGCACATAATCAATTGAAATAGCTGGCAAAAATGAACACTTGCCAATGTCCATTTTAGTTTGGCCCTATCAAAAATGCTTCTCTCCATACTGTACATTTACAATATGTATAATATGTTTGATTGTCATGCCTCGTCATACCCGAGATGTTTAGTTTTACATCACAATAATAATAATAATACGTTTTATTTCGAGGCGCCTTTCAGGACACCCAAGGTCGCGAGTGCATTTAAAAGTTAAAACAGCTAAAACAAAAACGGAACACAATTTAATCGAACCGACAAGGTAATACAGCAGCATAAAAGCATAAAACAGGCAAGACAAGAGTGTGGAGTGACGGAGTGAGAAGGGGATCTGTGATAGCAGGTTGAATGTGTTTTAGAGTGAGTAGGCCAGTTTAAACAGGTGGTATTTGAATGTCGTGATGGAGTCAGACTGTTTGATGTGTGGAGGCAGAGAGTTCCAGAGCCTGGGTGCGGTGCAGCTAAAAGCCCTGGCTCCCATGGTGCTAAGGCGGGAGGTGGGGACAGTCAGGAGTCCGGCTGAGGATGAGCGCAGGGAGCGGGAGGGGGTGTATTCCTGGAGGAGGTTTGAGAGATAGGTGGGGGTGAGGTTGTTGAGGGCTTTGTATGTAAGCAGAAGGTTTTTGTAGTCAATCCGGTGCTGAACAGGGAGCCAGTGAAGTTGGATGAGGATGGGGGTGATGTGGTCAGACGATTTGGTACAGGTAATGATCCGGGCAGCTGAGTTTTGAATGATTTGCGCCATCTTACCTTAAAGAACTCATTATACCCTACTGTCCTACTAGGGCATTGCGTTCCAAGAATGCAGGGTTGTTGGTTGTTCCTAGAATCTCTAAAAGTACAATGGGAGCCAGAGCCTTTTCTTATCAAGCTCCACATTTGTGGAATCAGCTTCCAGTTTGTGTTCGGGCGGCAGACACCCTATCCGTTTTTAAGAGTGTGCTTAAGACCTTCCTTTTTGATAAAGCTTATAGTTAGGGCTGATTAGATTTAGCCCCTAGTTTTGCTGATATAGGCTTAGTGTGTCGGGGGACATCTTACTTCTTCCTTCTCTCTGTCTATACCTGTGTACTCTCATGTTCCGATTAACCCAGCTTCCCCAAATGTCTTTCTTTTTGGTGTCTATATACGCTGGGATCCGGAGTCATGGATGATCCTGCGGTCCTGAGTCCTGGATCGCGAGCGCTGGATCTTGAGTCGTGGCTGTGGTCATGGATCATCGGTCCTGATGGATATCCTCGTGGATTCATCTTCCTATTATACACACATGCATTTCCAAACATTTGGACTACCTATGTTGCAAATGTATTATCTTTTCAACTTACACACGGCATCTATTGCACGTCTGTCCATCCTGGGAGAGGGATCCCTCCTCTGTTGCTCTCCCTGAGGTTTCTCCCATTTTTCCCTTTAAACTGGGTTTTCTTTGGATGTTTTTCCTTGTACGATGTGAGGGTCTAAGGACAGAGGGTGTCGTATTGTCATACTGATATTCTGTATAAACTGTGAAGACCACTGAGACAAATGTAACATTTGTGATATTGGGCTATATAAATAAACATTGATTGGTTGATTGATTGATTTGGAGTCTGTTGAGTAGTTTTGTGGGTAGGCCAGAGAGGATAGCATTACAGTGGTCAATCCAGGATGTGACAAATGCATTAACCAGGATTTCGGTGCTGGATTGTGAAAGGGATGGGCGGAGTCTGGAAATGTTGCGGATATGGAAGAAGGCAGTCCGGGTGATGTTTTTTATGTGGGGTGCAAACGAAAGGGTGCTGTCCAGGATGACGCCAAGGCTTTTGACTTGGCTGGTGAAGGATACAGGGAAGCCATCGATCATGATGCTTGGGGGTAGGGTGGTTAGGATTTTGGAGAGGGTGTTTTTTGAGCCGATGAGCAGGGCCTCAGTGTTACTACCATTTAGCTTCAGGAAGTTCCTGCTCATCCAGCTCCTGATATCCTGGAGGCAGGTGGTGAGGGAGGTGGGCGGGAGGGCGGTGTTGGGTTTGGTTGAGATATAGACTTGCGTGTCGTCAGCATAGCAGTGAAAGTGGATGCCATGGTGACGGAGGATTGTGCCTGGTGGGAGGAGGTAAATGATGAATAGGAGTGGACCCAATAGAGAGGCGAAGTCCCTCCCTTTCCGGGAGCCTCCATGGGACCCCGGAAGCGTAAAAGTATACATTGAAGTCAATGGAGAGAGAAAGGTTATCTTTTGATCCCGTTTGAATTGTGCCACGAATGACACATATGATGTTTGTCAATTTAAAAGAATATTTTGCAAGTCAAACTAATTAAAATGTGTCGTAAAACTGTGAAGTTACAAATGTTTTCGTGTGAAACCGCTGAGTGAACTACAGGTCTCTTGGTCTCGCACAATACGCGTCACCATCACAAAGATGGCCGTCACGTTAGCAAATTTCACCTGTTTCTTTCAGAATGAGAATAAAAGTATAAAACGAGGTGACTACAAGTCTGGACACGTTGAGAGCTGTACATACACGAAAGGGGAGTTAGTCGGTTCTGTAAGAGCAGCGGGACCGGCTTTACAGGATGTTGGTGAGTAATATGAGTGCAATGTGTAACGTTAATGTCAGCTAGCTAACATTAGCTAACAAGGTACACTAACGTGTTTTGTTTCAGTAACTAGTGTTCTCCTTTAGAACTTCGTGGTCTGTGTGTGCTGTGGATAACATTAGTGTTCACAAGAACAAGGTACACTCCCGTGTTTTGTTTTAGTTGCTCTTCAGATTGAAGCGGCCAGTTTTATATCGACTATACTGTATGTGTGATCTCCTTTTACATCTCGTTGTGTCATTTGAGTTTATTTGCTGTGTGTAGATTCAAGGGTTTTGGTTATCTTGTCAATTTGTTTGGTTATCCAGGCACAGCTGTGTGTGACTCCCTCGGGTACACTGGTATGTGTTTTCCTAATGTAGAGAGCATTGATTAATTAATAAACTACACACTGAGTCTAGATCCTGACCAAATCCTTTTTTATTGTTGATCAAATGTTTTTCAAAAATGTATTCATACACATTTAGAAAAATACAATGTACAATCACAACCAGTACAACACACATTACAAAAAATACAGAAAAAACAAACAATAACAACAATCAGACAAAACTATGGAAAGATAACCCCTCCCACCCCCAGATCCGGACCATCCTTGTATTATTGCTCCTTCAATCTATTATAGCATGCTAACAAACATGGTACTTACTTTATTTGTACAGATCTGCATGGGAGACGATGGCGCGATGCAGAGCGCTGTCTGTGATTGTGCACGGGGGATGTACAAATGCAGCCACGCTGCAGCATTGGCAATATGTGCCATGTGGCAGATCAGCTCCACAGATGTTGAGTGCCAGTGGAGGAAGCCTGGCACTTCCAAAGTAGTCCAGCCGGTGTCTCAACTTTACCAACAGTGAGAGGAGACATACAACCCACTGGCCAGAGACATCGCCACTCAGGATGTAGACTGGTTCAGGTCTGCACTGAGGGGCGCACAGTGTGGCATGGCATGGCTTTTGTCACCTGAGCCAGAGCCGCGGCCTCAACATCAGGCCATTGTCACCGTGCCGGAGCTGGTGAAGGGGCATGGGGGTCGGGGGCTTGAGGCAATTATTGCCTCAATGCGACTGAGCAGAGACCAGCAAGCTGCCATCCAGACAGCCACCGGAGGACAGCGGACAAAGTGGCAGTTACACAGGCGGGGCAGGTTGACAGCCAGCAAGTTTGGTGCTGTGCTGCGGTCGGGACTTTCATCCACTCCATGCGCGTCCCTCATGAAGAGGGTGCTCGGGGGGTACAACTTGGACGGAGTCATGGCTGTCAACTTGGGGGTTGTAAACGAGGCCGAAGGGGTGAAGGCTTTTGTGCAGGCCTATCAGGAGACAGTGTTCGAGTCTGGTCTCTTTGTGAGTGAGTCGGTGTTTTGGGAGCATCCCCCGATGGACTTGTGCAGCCATCTGCCCTGCTGGAGGTGAAGTGTCCACCATCATTATATAGGATATATATATATATATATTTGTATACATATCTGTAAATTGTATAATTTTATTTGATTTAAAAGTATTTTTGATCTCTGTCTATAAACACAAACTGAGTAAGATTGACAATAAAGTTGACTTTGAAAAATATATATATTCTTTATGAAAATAGTTGACTGTTGGAGAAATGAATCCAAATGAAACGTTGGACTGAACTACAACTACGCCTTTAAATCTCTACGGACTGTTTTTCAGTGGGATGGCAAGTTCCTATCTTTAAACATGTATTAGTTTTTTCTCAGAACAGATTTGATTTTCTGAAGTTAATTTAACTTAACCATGTAAGGTCATTATTAAAAAGGTACAATCAATTTGTTTAGGGTTGAATAAAATAATGATAAACATTTCATTTGGATAATTTACTGACATAATAAGAAACTCAATGATGCTCTACTCACCTGTTCCTTTTTATAAAGTGAAACAGTTGAAACGATAGACTTTAGTAAACTTAAAAACAACCTTCTCCAAAAGCTATCAAGGAATATACCGAATACTTGTTTTAGAACTTTATTACATATTTTTATATAAATAGTTTGAGTGATCCATAATTGACAGAAGCTTGTGTTTACACTGACCTGTTACTCATATATTAATGTCTTTGTAACTTCAGTAAACCACTACCTCACTAATTTCTTTCATTCATCACGGTTCAGTAAACTAAGTGACACATGAACCAGTTTAATAATTATAATAACGTAGGATTGCAACTCTTTGAAACTGTAGGTGGCTCTTAAAAGAGCCGTTGTGTTTGGGTGTGCTGGTCTCAGGTCAGTCTAAGCCCTCTCTCGCGGATGCAGCGGGCCAGCTGGATGTCCTTGGGCATGATGGCGACCCTCTTTGCTTGGTTCATCTTACTGGGGGGGCAGCTACATGGATGTCGGTGCAGTCCACAATCATTGTGCAGTTGAAGGCAGAATGAATTTATTATTGACTCCGAATGAAGCACAACTTCATGTCATACAATACATTGACTTTGTTTGTAATTGTGTAAAAAAATAAAGCATTGATTAGCAAGCAGGACCTGCAGGAACAGAGCATGGTGATGGATGGAGCTGGGAAGAGAGAAGAATAAAGAAAACAGATCAACTTCATTATCGGATATTAAAAATTCAATTTCAAAACAAGTTGCCACTCCTACAGTTTTCTAGTATGTAAAGATGATTTCACTTGACCTATGCACAATATCACACTCAATACATGTGTGTCTCTGGGGGGTGCATTGTGCCTTTGATGTATATAAATAATATACCATAACCAAATACTATTACGTACAGTGGAAATCAGGTTGCCAGAGCAGGTCAGTCCAGTGTGCATGTTCCTCAGGGTCTCAGCAGTTATAGGTGAGGTAAAGAAAATAAAAGAGAAAAAGGTCAGTAACAACACTTTAAAGTAACAACACTTTGAATAATTATCTCTTTTAATAATGTTCTATCAGTAATCACTCAACTACTGTCTTTCCAACAAACAGATTGACTCACTATCATCACAATGAAACACGTCCATAAGAATGGACCACAGATGGAAATTAGCTATTAGCTATAATCTGGCATATTGCATCTCTTCTCTTTGCTGAGATTAATGTTTTTGTATGCATGGTCCTTCTATAAATAAATACATGTCATGCAAAGCTGCCTGCCTGCCTTCCTTCGACTCTCCCTAAACTGCCTGATCTTTTAATGTTCAATGTTAACCATTTGAGCAGATAGCATTAAGTAGAAAAGATCGCAGATGCTAATCTGCTGTTAGCCTACCTCCCGCCCCCTTAGCACCTGGTGGAGGGGGCGATAGGCTCCTCTTCAAATGTTTCACAAAATACTTACCATCATGACTACTCTTACTGTTTAACATTTGGGTTCACTTCATGTTAAGGCTAATACAAATGACAAGGCTAAGTAATGTGATGCTAACTAACGTGCTCGCTACTAGCTATGTAGCTAGCTTGACTGTGTTCCATGCACAACATGTGTATTACCTGATATGTTTGGTCCAACGACTCCTGGTCCTTTCATCAGACGGGAAGCGATAGAACGAGCTATGATCTATAAGTATGATCACTTATGTGATTACAACCTGGTACAAAGCACACAGGCATCTTGTAAAAGTGAATTTATTTTTAGCAATCTCTTATTTATTGGAGGGAATAAATCAGTTATGAGATCTTCTTCTTCTTCGCTTTAATTACGAGTCGCAACCACTTGGAGCATTATCGCCTGTGACATCACTTACGCGAGCCAGAATGGGATTTGGGATTTGTAGTCTTTGTAGTCGCGTATTTTTCATAGTCTTATATTTCAACAGTTTTACGAAAAAATGTGACTTTTTTGACATGGAACTTATTGTTTAAGATTGACAAACATCATATGTGTAGTTCGTGGCACAATTCAAACGGGATCAAAAGATACGTTTTCTCTCTCCATTGAATTCAATGTTAATTTTTCGCTTCCGGGGTCCCATGGGCCGGAAGTAGATGGGCGTGACTTCGCCTCTCTATACTGACCCCTGGGGGACACCCAGTGAAACAAGAGAACACCCTGACCTGTGGTTCCCCAGCTGGACAAACTGTTGTCTGTTGGTAAGGTAGGAGGAGAACCAGGAGAGTGCAACACCAGTGATCCCAATGTCAGCCAAGCGTTCCAGGAGTAGTGGGTGGGAGATTGTGTCGAAGGCAGCGGTGAGGTCGAGGAGGATGAGGATGGTGAGCAGTCCAGAGTCAGCTGCACGGAGGAGGTCATTGGTGATTTTAACCAGAGCTGTTTCGGTACTGTGCATTGAGCGGAAACCAGATTGGAAGCGTTCATGGAGGTTGTTTGAGTCGAGGTGGGACTGGAGTTGAGCGGCAACCACCCTTTCAAGGGTTTTTGAAATGAAGGGAAGGTTGGAGATGGGCCTGTAGTGGTTAAGGTCAGCTGGGTCAGCATTGGGTTTTTTGAGGGTGGGTGTGATTGCAGCCATTTTGAGGGTGGGGGGTACAGTTCCAGAAATGAGGGAGGAGTTAATTATTTTTGTGATCATGGGGGAAATGGACGGCAGACAGGCTTTGATGAGGGTAGTGGGGAGGGGATCAAGCTGGCAGGTGGTGCATTTGGCTTTGCAGATGAGCTTGGAGATGGTGGCTTCTGATGCTGGAGTGAAGTTGGAGAGGGTGCTGGTGGGTGGTTGGACCGTGGTGGCCATCCAGAGTGGGTCCGTTGAGGGGGCGCCTGATGAGGCCATCTGTAGGTGGATGTTGCTTACTTTGGAGCTGAAAAATTGCAGAAAGTCAGTGCAGCGTTCAGGGGAGATATTAGGAGGGAGGGTTCTGGGGGGCTGAAGTAGGTGGCTAACTGTTGAGAAAAGGGCTCTCGTGTTACCGGTGCCAGTGCTGATGAGGTTGGAGTAGTAGGTGGATTTGGCAGTGGAGAGGGCATTCTTGTAGTGATGTAGGTGATCAGCAAAGATTTGGGTGTGTACTGATAGTCCGGTCTTTTTACACAGCCGTTCAAGTCGACGACCAGTTGTTTTGAGCCGTCGGAGGTGAACCAAGGAACGGTGTGGGCAAAGGAGACGGTGCGGGTTTTGACAGGGGCCAGGGCGTCAAGCGAGGAGGACAGACAGTCATTGTAGTGACTCACCAAGTCAGCAGGGGAAGAGGATGCAAGAGGGATGGGGTAGGAGTTGATCAGGGTGGTGAGATCTGTGGGGTCGATGTGTTTGATATTTCTGAAGGAGATGATCCGTTCTTCTTTAGCTTTTGATCGGGGGGCGTGAACCTCAAAGAGCACAACTTTGTGGTCAGAGATAGGAAACTCGGCATCGGTGACATTACAAGGAGTAATGCCAGTGGAGCAGATCAAGTCCAGTATGTGACCTTTATTATGGGTAGGAAAGTTAACATGTTGTGTGATACTAAGACAGTCGAGGAGTGAGATGAAGTAATTGGCAAAAACACTGGATGGGTCTTCAATGTGGATGTTAAAGTCTCCAGTGAGAATAACAGTGGGGGACATTGCACATACAGATGTTAATAATGAGGAAAATTCAGTGAGAAAAACAGCAGAAGGTTTTGGTGGTCTGTAGATGGTGACAATAATGATGGGTTTGGGGCCTGAGAGTTTAACAGCTAGACATTCAAAGGAAGAGTGATGGGGACAGTGACAGCAGTGACTTTGATGTCCTTACGGTAGAGCAAGGCGAGACCACCCCCTCTCCCGGTGTTGCGGGGTTTACACATATAGGCAAAGCCCGGTGGAACGGCTTCATTTAACTGGGAGAAGTCATTAGGCTGTTGCCAAGTCTCGGTGAGGCATAAAAAGTCAAGCTTTCTGTCCACAATGAGCTCAGAAACCAGCAGGGCCTTACTGGTGAGAGATCTTACATTGAAAATAGCTAATTTCAAGTAATCAAATGGTGTATAGGTGGCTGCTTTGGGCAGTGGGGATAACACAGTGTGATTGACAGTGCAGGTGACAGTGCGAGGGGGGCGGGGCTTAGTGAACCAGAAGGGGCGAATGTTTGTGTTATTGTTGTGTTGTGTGTCCAGCGAGTTTTGACCAGATCCACGATGGACATATCTTGGTCGTTTGAGGAGAATGTCACGGTGGGCAAGCAGAACTGTGGGGGTCTTGAAGTTTGATCTGAGACGCAGTAGTTCCATTGCAGAGTATTTCAGCAGCAGGGAGGCGCTCGTGGCGGTGTAGAGTAGAGTGATCCATATGAAGAGTTTGACAGTCTGCATGATGTGAAAATGTGGGGAAATAGTATACTCAGCAGTTTGATGTTCCGGTTTATGATCAGGAGGCTACAACTCCCGCTTGGTAGAGGAGGAGCAGCGAATCGGCTGCATCCAGTGGTCACAACTAACGCCAGCTAGCTTGATGGCTAGCTTGACAGCTGTGGTGGCGGCGGTCCAATTTGGCTGACAGGCTGCTGGAATCCAATGGGTCCGGTAGAATCCACACAGAAATGCAGTCAACAGAAGATACAGGGTTGAACGTTTGAAGATAAGATCCAACACAGAAAACTAAAATGTAAACTCAGATTGAGAAGCGGCGAACAAGTAGCGCCAGCGTCCTCTCCCTCTGAATGACCCGGAAGTAGCACAATGCAATGTCTCCCTTGCTAAAGTTACATGGGGTTGCATCAGTGAAAATGTCAGAGGAGGAAGAGAATACATTTGCATATGTCTTTTCATTTATTGGCTTTTTAAAAGGTTTGTCCTTAATGATCATTTGGGGAGAAATGGCCAGTGTATTATTTCTCCTGGCACTGAAGCCCCACACAGATAAAGTAATATAGTTTATAATGGTTTCTTACAAGCAGGCTCAACAACAAGCTATTACATCTTCCATGTCCAAGCATGTCACATACGTATCCAAATGCCTTTGTTCCCTTTTCCTCTGGCCAAAAGCATTCTCCACGTTATGATACAACGTTTTAATTAAAATTCAACAACTAAATTGTTTATTTGTTCTTTATACTGAGGATGTATATTTCAACTTGGAAAACAAGTACAAAAGTATAAGTTGCCAAGCATCCTGATATTGCTTAATTATCTTAAAGATGAGCATATTCAACTCAACATACGCAATTAAGAACCCTATAAAGGTCATACATCACTGCATGAATATTGCTCAATATTATAATATTTTATTTTGTTTGTTTATGGTGATACTCATCACGTTTGTGATCCATACATTTAACTGCACACATTGTCCCCTATGTTCCCTGAAGAATGATAGTCTGTTTCCTGCCAACTGTCCATGTTCACATCTCAAAATCGCGCCACTGGGAAACCTCTCTATTGCTTCCACATTGGAGACTTCTTGATGTGCTTTGTGATACTTTTGTAACTCCTTGGGAAGTTGTTAACATGACTGATAGCAAAAATAATATATACAGAATCAAGATAAAAAATACTGTACTTGCTACAAAGCATTAAAGGACTTTACAAAGATGACAATCATGTTCTGGAAATTATGGTTCTCATTCATAACACTCCGTTCGATGTCTCACTATGGGATGCGCCTCATCGCGGAGCAAACAGAAGCATCAATCTCATTACGCCAATCCTGATTGGCTGGTGATCTTGACGTCAACGTCAGGGGAAATCACCCCCTATAAGTAGCCTGCGCCACGACGCATGCGTCATTCAAACACCTCTTCTCGCTTCAGAGCACATCTCTAATGGTAGCCGGGCTAGCTTAACAGTCCACAGACTGAACCAAAGCTAACTTTCGGTCGACGGGCGTTAGCCTGCTACCCTATTCTGCCTTACAGAAGAGTATGATACTAACACACCAGTTAGTATTATAGTCAACCTTGCCGTTCTTCCTCTGGAAGTAAGGTAAGATTTTGACTTTCAAGTTAGCAACACACCAGTTGCTAGCTTGTGCTTTTTTCCCTCACTGCCGACACCACGGTAGCGAGGACGTTTTTTCTTTTCTCTTCCCCGGAGGATAAAAGGATTTAAAGAATATTGCCACACCAGGTAATATTCTTTGAGAGGAAAAGACCCACACTGCCTTTTTTCTCCGGATAAAGGACAGATTGGGGACACTTTTTCTTGACGTACCTGTTAAGAGCGGGTCTTCTCCATGGACGCCTCTCTCCCTCACACCAGAGGAGTCAGGGACTCGGAGGCTTGGTTCTGCGGCTGCGGGTTGAAGATATCAGGCACAGACTCACACCAGGTCTGCTTGTCCTGCCTCGGGCTGGAACACGCCCAGGAGGCTATCGACAACCCCGGCTCGTGCGGACATTGTGCCCGCCTCACCATAAAGAGCCTCCGCCAACGGTTAGCACGACAAGCTAGCCTGTCGGGACAGGATCCCCTCATGTCCACTGATTGGCTGGCTGGCAATCAAGACACGGGGGCGTCCGCCGCAGAGACTGAGTCCCTCACCTTCACGGTCTGGGGCTCATCAACTGCGGCAGCCGCGGAACCGGATTCCCGCGCCATATCAGGCCGGGACCCGGTGGCGGCAAAGGACGCGGGAACGGGGCCCCACGCTATACCAAGCTGGGGCTTCCGGCTGGACCTCACCATGGTTTCACTCGCGGAGGATGTCCTAGAATTGGATTACATGGAGGACAAAGAGGATGCCTCTGAGTTCCTCCTGTCTGATTCGGACGAGCAAGAAGACGACGTCTTCGTGTCACCAGCTCAGGCTGCAAAGCCGGGAGCGATGGCTGCTCTCCCGGGCGATAGCACACCAGCTTCGCCCTGTCTCAGTATGGACCTACAAGCCGTGTGTCAGCGCGCTGCGGCCAGACTAGACATCCCATGGCCCGAAGTGGCCAAGGAGACCTCCAGGTCCCGTTACGAGGGAAAACATTTTTCCCAAACAACGAGGACAAAGAGGCAACTCCTCCCGGTCTTCCCGGAGATGTTGGATGAGGTGTCGGTCTCGTGGAGAGACCGGCCCTTTAGCAACAAGGCCCCAATCCAGGGTGCCTCCTCCCTTGACTGTGACGGTATGGAGAGGCTCGGCCTGCTCCACATACCGCCTATGGAACCGCTGGTGGCAGCCCACCTCCTACCGAGGATGGGCCCGTCACCAAGCAGGAACCCCACACTGCCAGCGAAGACGGACCGATTCCAGTCGACCATGACTGAACGGTCCTACAAAGCTGCAGCATTGTCCGCCAGAGCTCTGAACGTTTCCTCGATGCTAACCGCGTACCAAGCGGAGCTCTGTGAGGATCTGTCGAGCAATTCTGGACCGGCCACTCTGGACGAGATAGCCGCGGTCACAGACATTTGTCTCCGTGTCCAACGCTGCGCCGTCCAGGCCACGGGCAAGGTAATGAGGATCATGGTGGTGCAGGAAAGAGCTAGATGGCTCAACCTCACCAACCTCCCGGACCGGGAAAAGGAAGATGTGCTTGATATGCCCATCGCTCCCGAGGGGATTTCCGGCTCCGCTCTCGCTTCCATGCAGAGGAGGTGCGAGTCGAAAAAGAAGGAAGACGAGGCCCTCCACCTCTGTCTCCCTCGAAGGGTCCAGCCGCTGCCTCCGCAACAGCGGCCCTTCGCCCAAGCCGCTCCGAACCCTGCTGGGTCTAGAGTACCAGATCAGCAGAGGTCGCAGCCCGCCCCGAGTCCCCAGCCCAGGCAGGAGACGAGGGCGAGTTGGCCTAGAACATCTCCGGTTCCGGCTGCAGCCCAGGCGCAGCCAACCCAGAATTTCGGCCAGCAGTCGAGGAGGAAGAAGCGAGTGGCATGACAGCCCCTCCTTCTCCCCTCTGTGACAGATCTGGAAGTTCCTTCCCCGGCTCGAAATGTGTTCCCGCTGCCTCGAGAGATGCCTCAACGCCATCCTCAAGTCCGCATAAAACACATGTCACATCCTTATTGTTTGAATAAACAATTTTCCGCTGACGCATCCAGGCTTCGGCCAAGGGCGCAGCTCAAAAAAATGAAAACAAAAACAATAAACAGTCCGTTGACCATAAATCCCCTTCTGAGAGCAGCTACGGCCTCTCTCAAAAGGCGGATAATAAATGGGTCTGTGAAGGCACCACCGCCACGCGCATGCGCAGTGCCGGTTGGGGCTTTAAGGGCACTACCGTCACGTGCATGCGCAGTGCCGGCTAGAGCTGTAAAGGACGGCCCGCCAATCCTTCCCCTTTCAAGAGCAGCTACGGCATCTCTCAAAAGACGGATTATTGACGGGTCCGTGAAGCCACCGCCACGTGCGTGTGCAGTGACGGTGGGGACTGTTGAAATGGGGCACCACCGTGTTCAGACACTAGAGGGCCCCATAACACAACAAACAGAGTCTCAGAGGGCAAGAGATGTGACATCTCCACTGGCTCTCAGGAGCACACAGTGGAAGATGCTCACAACATCTGCTTGGGTTTTCAAGACAGTAACACGGGGTTACAGACTCCAATTCACTGTCCCCCCCCCCCTCGTTTCTCGGGCATTTTGTATTCACAAGCCCGGGGAGAGTCAACCCATATTCTAGAGAGAGAGATCCTCTCACTTCTAGAAAAGAGGGCTATATCTATTGTACCTGCCGAGCAGAGTCAGAGTGGCTTTTATTCCAAGTACTTCCTCGTCCCCAAACGAGGAGGGAACGGAATCCGGCCAATACTGGATTTGAGGGTTCTGAACAGATATCTAAAAAGATACAAATTCAGAATGCTCACTCACACATCTCTGCTGCGTCTCGTGCGACAAGATGATTGGTTTACCAGTCGACCTGAAAGATGCGTATTTCCACATCCCAGTATATTATCCACACAGGACATATCTGAGGTTCGCATTTCAGGGGATCTGTTACGAATACAGAGTACTTCCCTTCGGCCTGTCTCTCAGTCCAAGAGTGTTTGTACGATGTACGGAAGCCGCGATAGCCCCGTTAAGACAACAGGGTATTCGCTTGGCGACCTACCTGGACGACTGGCTGCTTCTCGTACAGTCGGAGCAGGAGGCTGTTACGCAGACAAATGTTCTCGTAAAGCACCTGCTCAACCTGGGGTTCATGATAAACACAGAGAAGAGCATGTTGTGCCCCGCGCAGACTATACTCTTCCTGGGGTTACGCCTGAACTCGGTGCTCTTTTCAGCTCGCCTGTCAGCGGAAAGAGTGAACGCTTTCAGAGTTTGTCTCGCTCTATTCCAGCTGCGCAAACATGTTCTCTTCAGAAAATGCCTGCGGTTGATGGGGCTCATGGCGTCAGCCATCCTGGTCGTACGACTAGGACGCTTACACATGAGGGAGTTTCAGTGCTGGGTAGCCGCCTTAAAACTAAACCCCGCGCGTCATGGCGCACGGAGGGTAATGGTTACTGTGAAATGCGTAACGGCACTGCGCCACTGGCTGCACCCGACTTTTCTAGTACGGGGCGTGCCTATGTGTGCTGTCCTTTCACGAAGGGTGGTCACCACGGACGCATGTCTGACAGGTTGGGGAGGTATTTATGAAGGCCGTCCGGTGAGGGGTCTCTGGAGCAGAGACCTCCAGCGGGCACACATAAATTACCTAGATCTTTTAGCGGTGTTCCTCACCCTAAAACGCTTCCTGCCTTTTCTCAGAGGACACCATGTCCTCGTGAGGACAGACAATATGACTACAATATCGTATATAAACCGCCAAGGGGGTTTGCGTTCTCTCCAGTTACACATGCTGGCACGCAAACTGATCTTATGGAGCAGCGGGCGTCTCCTCTCCCTGAGAGTGACGCACGTACCGGGTGTGTTGAACCTCGGGGCTGACCTACTGTCCAGAGGTACACCACTTTATGCAGACTGGACTCTACATCCAAGGATTGTGAGCCAGCTGTGGGTGCGTTATGGTAGAGCCACGGTGGACCTGTTCGCATCAAAAGAAAATGCTCAATGTCAGCTGTTCTTTTCGATGCGCGACTTAAACGCACCGTTAGGCGTGGACGCACTCGCACACGTTTGGCCTTCGGGCCTTCTGTACGCGTTCCCACCCCTGGCTCTGATTCCCCAAACTCTGGCCAGAGTGAGGGAACAACGCCACACACTTATCCTGATAGCTCCGCACTGGCCCGCTATGTACTGGCTGGCGGAGATTTATCAGCTGCTGTGCGGGCAGCCATGGCAGCTCCCACTACGCAGGGACATACTGTCCCAGGCGGGGGGGGAGATTTTTCACCCACACCCAGAGCGCTTGGCCTTATGGGCCTGGCCCGTGAGTGGTACAACCTGAATACAGTGAGACTCCCTCATAGGGTGATAACACTATTCAGAGTGCGAGAGATTCCTACACCAGGTCTCTCTAACATAGTGCTGTTACTGGCCCTGGCTTCCGCCAGGCGAGCCATTAATGTTTTCATGCACTGTCTGTACATGTACCCAATGGACATTGAGACATTTCCTCAGCCGCTGGGTCCCTCCGGGGAACAGCAGCGGGATTTGCTGTGTCCAGTTCGTGCTTACGCACCTGTATGGACAGATCAGGGGTACTTGTCATAATGACCAACTCCTGGTGTCCTGGGCTAACCCTTATAAGGGCAAGCCTGTTACTAAGCAACGGCTCTCCCACTGTCTTGTGGAAGCTATTGCTTTGGGGCCCATACGAGTCAGAGTTTGCAGGCACCCTCGGGTCCGCAAGCTCTTTCGACTCAGGGTCTGGCTGCATCCTGGGCTCTGTCCAGGATGTCTCCCATCCAAGACATCGGTGCAGCGGCGAGCTGGTCCTCGCCACTCACTTTTGTCCGCCTCTTAGCAGGCTGGGCGTTCTGCTCCCGGTGTGACTCAAGCAGTGCTGGGCACCTGGTTGAGTCAGAACTCTACCTATTGAGTTCTGGTTGGTTTGGTGATTTTCGAGATAAGCTCGTCTGGCAATACGGGAGCTACAATTTCCCATAGTGAGACATCGAACGGAGTGTTATGAATGAGAACTATAGGTTACTTACATAACCCCAGTACTCAGAGTAACATGAAGTGAGATGTCTCACCAGACGGCCCTCCTTGCTATGGTGAAGCGAGAAGAGGTGCTTATTTTGAATGACGCATGCGTCGTGGCGCAGGCTACTTATAGGGGGTGATTTCCCCTGACGTTGACGTCAAGATCACCAGCCAATCAGGATTGGCGTAATGAGATTGATGCTTCTGTTTGCTCCGCAATGAGGCGCATCCCATAGTGAGACATCTCACTTCATGTTACTCTGAGCCCTGGGGTTACGTAAGTAACCTATAGTTTGCATGCAATGCGGCATACTGACAAACCCCTGCTGTTTATCTCAGCAGGCATGCTATTTTCCATCTAATGCAATTTCTCCTATTAAGTCTTAATTATTCTCAATGCACTGTTTTTCTAAAGACAGGTGCATGATATGTAAATTACAGATGTTTGTGGGTGTTTAAAAATGCACGACCATTTAAGTGTTGAATAGCTGCAGAAGGAAAAGCAGAGATATTCACGTTTGAGTAGCCTATAATGCCCTGCAGCCCATTAGGGACTAATGGGGTATTTTGAGTAGAGAAATATATCATTATGGTTTATGGTCTAGTTGTATTTAGGTCTTAAGTAATGTAGCCATTTAAAAGCATAATGTTTGACTGAATGTGTGGAGTATGAAAACATTGTAATGTCTGTGTAAGATCATTTAATGGTAACGTCTTCATGAGTATTGCCATGTTCTTTTTTTTAGTGTGTATGTTCCTTATGTTAAAGTGCAAAGGACATTGACTTAATGTGTGACAACTCTTGACAGAAGCTCTCAAGCCAGGCCTCGTGCCATAGTCATTCTGACGTCTGTGCTATTTAACTGCACATATAGTGGCTTCATGATGGGAAACCTGATGTGTAAATAACAGAGATGTGGGGAGACTGGGATAGTTCTGCATGTAGCAAAGGTGTAGGGAGCACAAGGAGAAGTGGTATAGTATTGAGAACTGTGAGACTGAGCTTACTAGAAAATGCGTTCTAATATTTATAATTTAAATATAACAGTAAAGACATGAATACAAATGTATGCTAATAGTATAAATATATAATAAATATATATATATATATTCTCAGCCATTACAATGTTGTCAGTCTGTACCTATTTAAAGTTATTAAAACAAAATATCTTGTGCTTCTCTACAATGTAGAACACATCAAAAGACATTAATCTAAATGTGTGCAATTTTCCATTTTCCAGCTAAGTCTCTTGTCAAATTATGCATATATCGTTCACTGTAAAACAATTTCTTAGACACAGCGTGCAGTCCATTAACTTGCGGTTAGCTTCCCATTAAACTTGCATAATGGTGAGATGGGTAGCATGTCAAGCACTGTAATGTAATGGCTTCTCTTCACTACCAAATATGGAATTACTTTGTGTCATACATCATTATATAGGCAGAAATTCAAAACTTTGAGTGAGGTCGACCACACATCTGCCAAAATCCCTATGCATGAATGAAGAGAAGACACATTCCTTACTCAAAGTGTCTGAGTGTTGCATGCATGCATAGTATATAATTCACTCAAAACTTAACCATCTTTACATAATAGAATGAGGCATTTTACCATATCCCCTCACTGGAGGAAAATAACTGCGTAATTCACATAGGTAATTCACTCTCACTTGAATTACATTGGAAACTAATTTCCCCTCCAGGCATCCAGCAAGCATTTTGGGTTTATCCCTCTCAGTTCAAGAAAAGGCAATTGCCATTTTGTTGCTAAATTCATCAGGGTTATACATTTTGTACAGTTTGGAGAGGATAGCAGTGCGATCAGAAATATCTTTGAAGCTGAGCCCATTTAGCTGATTGGTGTTAGAATAAGCCTTACCTTGCATACATATTTCACAAATATGTTGTTAATTAATCAAGGCATCTGAAACATTTCAAATCTCTTTTGTCATTTCTTGGAGGATGTGGTTAGTTTATTTTGTGATGTACGTTTTCTTATTGTAATGAGTGTGGCTAAACCACACAGGAGTTTATCTGTTACCAGTCAGAAAGAGAAATCTTCACCAATCTCCGTTTCGAATCACCAAGGAAAGCTTAAATCAACACTTGTATGCACAAATAGCGATTCAAGGGATGCTGGCAACAACCTGCTGAAGGTCAGTTTTCTTGTTTAATCTTTGCTTTGTGCTTTCTTTAGACAGAGGTCATCACGACACATTGTTTTCTCAAACGCATCCATCAAAGCCATCTCCTTTGGCATTGATTACCTTGGCTCATTAAGAAGCTCTCTGAAGCCCACTATCTTTTCTCTCACACGCCCACCATCCTTTACACACACACGTACCACAAACACCACCTCCCCACATGCACATACAGTATTCAACATGCATGTTCGCCTACACAACAGATCTATGAAACTTTAATAAATATGAATGGTTGTGTACACTTTTTTTATTAAATAAAAAAGATTACACTACACTATTCAACAGTAAAGGAGAAAAAAGGTAATTGTTTTGAATTGTCTTGCACGAGTGAGTCCTTGACACATCTTATTCTCTGTCATGGCAAAATGCATTGCAGGGATGAAGAAATACACCCCGTGGATTTAGACACAAGAGGTTTTTTTCATCCAAACCAGGACTACTTTTAAATCAATAGCGCGAGTGATGCCTGATTGCATTTTGAAAGAAATGCAATTGAATGGTGACTTCAATGCAACTCAAATCAATGCTATTTGTCGATCCAGGAAATTACTTGTGTCGTGAAACCTGAGACCGTAACAAGACAGGAATACCCTGCCAATGACATTTATTTAAGAGGAAATTGTCTCCATTTCAGGGGCTCCTGTCTGAGTGCTCAATTTCTAAGTGCTCACTTCTAAGATGCAATTATGTCTGTAATATCCCGACAGAAAATATATAAAAAAAAGAAATGAAGCAAACTTTGGCCCACTATGATCAAGAACAATTAACACAGGTTGTTTGATTCACTTCAGTAGAGCCTGTAGATTAAAGCCATATTGACTGTGACTCTAATGTGGTGACTTTGAGTGGGGAAACATGGGTCCTAAGTGTCATATTAGGTTTTGGCACAGCCAGGTTAGTCTGACATAGCTCAAGGAGAAAGAAATGGGACTGGCGAAGATGAGCCAGAAAAGAAACTCAAATGGATCAGGTAGCTGGCAGAAAAACGTGTCACAGAGCATTGTCAAGGGGCGGATATTTTTAGGCCCAGCAGCCACAGTCCACTCGCACTTTTAAAAGAAGGATTGTGGGGCGACTGCAACAGATAGGCAAAGTGAGAAGAGGAGGCAAGAGTAAGACAGTGACAGGATAGAGAGAGCAATAATAAATTGTCATTGAGGGAACCTTTGGTGTAAGATAACAGTGGTAGAGACATGAGCACAGCATGGGTCCCTCGGGGTCTTTACACACACTTCTTAATTTCGTGATGATGCTGGAACTCTTAAGTTGATAGCTCAGACTGTGCCCACATATTTCCCTGGGCTACTGCTATCACTGCAATTATTTGACTCCTTTAGTAAGGAGGCACCACAGAGATATTTGTTGTAGCTAGTACAAAATATGACTCTATTCAGCCAATCAGACAATATGACATTATCTCCGAACTGATATGGTTTTCCAGCTTTACACATTTTCCCAACTTATCTTCCATTACAAAAAAATAAAATCAAATTGACGTAGTCAGTATGACCTTGTAAATATGTTGTCAGTAGCTAAGAATCCTGTAACTCACTAAACCAGAGGATCAATAAAAAAGTACTACACTATACTGTTTTACTACTTTCTCTTCACTTCAGACATCAATTTGTAATGTGAAGATCCAAAGTAACAGTATTACTAAATCCTTGATGGAAAATGTCACCATGTCAAGAAAAGATTAGGCTAAATATACAAATGAAACATCGGATACCAAACATACAGTAATATATAATTTAAATATAAATGTGAATTTAATAGAAATTGTAGAGCAAAGAAAATGCTATCAGGGCATTATGAGAGATGATAAGACACAGGAGTGCTGCATGCAACACTTTCTTGTGACCCTTTTTATTTACTCAAAAGGAACTGCTATTAAACTGAACCAGCTACTTACCTCAAGGACAAAGCTGACATTGAGAAGAGGCAGCATAGTTTATGAGCTCCCTCCCTTGAAATAAAACATACATTGTAGAGGACGGCAAAGCTTTTGTTGCAAGTACAAAAGGTGAAGGAAAAATAGGAAAGCAAAAGGAAGACTTCAGGGGTACACAGGAGCAAACTTAAACAATAATTGTCAAAGAGCACCCATTATCCACTCAGTTACAACTGCAAAGGAGTAGGTACACAACAGAAAATATATAAGGAGGCATCATAAATCTCAATATGCTGGTCAAGTACCAAAACACAGACTCTTGTTCTAAAACAGCTTCCAACATCAGGACAACAATCACAATATACACCTATACAAGGTATTGTCTTTAGTCTATTTGAAAACTTACCACAGAGGTTTTATATTTAGAAATACTTTATTTCTATTTATGAGCAGGTGATGTGGGTTGAAAGTTAAGAAGCAGCAAACATTCTAAATAATTAGTGTCGGGTAAGCTTGACTGAGCCGCAGATCAGAATGAGTCTTCTGTAGAATAAATCTAAATCACATAGGTCAGCTAGAAACTATCAGCTAATTAGAACCACTCAAGTCACCAGTCAGCAAGGTCTCTCAGGTGTGGCATAGCACAAGGAAAAGGTTATTTCCAATTTGCTAATTACTTTACGCCTACTCGTGTCCTCGTCTACTGTCCTTCGTCATGTGAGTCGCAAATCAATGTAGGTCTTTGGTCACAGACAATCTAGTGAAACATGTGAGGAGCAGTGATGTCTCCGAAACTTCCAATGTCGATGAAATAAAAAGGTTTGTGTTTGTTAATTTACGTAGGCAATTATTTTATGATATACCTATTTGACACAAAGTCTCTCACTGTTTTGTTTTACTTGTGTCTTTGCACTTCAATGCAACAACATTTGTTGAAACTCATGGCAGAAGTTCACGTATCGTTCCTATAGGAAGCAGAGTCTTGGTTATTTTTCCATTGATTTATTTATTCATCCAAAACTACCCTGCTTTCAGTATTATTATTATTATTATTATTATTATTATTATTATTATTATTATTATTATTATTATTATTATTATTATTATTATTATATTACTCTATTCTTGATTTCTATCTATTTATTTGAGTCGATTCTGAATGAAAAGGCAAAAAAAGCGTGTTTCCTTTATCCCTTTTTATCACTGCATGTCTTTTTTGATGTTGATCGAACCCAGCTCTTCCAATCCATTATCAGTTTAAATTGATTAATATTTACATCCAGTTAGCACATTTATTAATCTGAATATTTAAAAAAGGAATTTAAGATTCTGATTTAGTTTCATGTATCACATTCGATATCATCTTTTTACATATATACTGTAGTCCTATACATAAATATTGGACATTTGAAGGAAAACTGTGATGGATAGTGTGTGTATTTGCATCCGCTCATCTATTCTGAGAGACTAACCTTTGTCAGTGTTGATTGCTAGGGGCACAACACACCATGGAGAATCCTGGCAGCTGTGTCCCTCCTGAGGTTGACCAATGACAAAAGTTTCAATGCACACCACAAGATATTACCTGCTTGGCAGTCCCTCGTTTCCATGGACAGTTATAGTGAGGGAGAAATCAATTTCTTCCACCTCTGCCATCCAAATGTGGCAGGATCAGCTATGATAGTTTCAAGGAGACAGCTGGCAGGCTGCGAGTTAGTGCCTCTGCTCATTAAATTGACCCTCATACCACACTCTAAAAACAAATGCATTGGCTCAACAAAGAAAATCAACGCAACAGTTTGCATCGATGTTTATTGAGTTAAGACAACTTCTAATGAAATTGTCTTGAAGCAACAAAGTTATTTGAGTTAGGGGAGAAGGCTTTTCCTCTACAATCAGAGGTGTTTTTAATTACCACTTACTTAATAATTGGTAGCATAAACACAAGTTTTGAAGTTGATTACTCAAAAGATCAAGTTGTTCCGACTAGTTTTACCGCATGATTTAAAAGGAATTTTAAGTTGTACGTACTTAATTACCCTCATTCGGGATACAAGTTTTAAAAAAAAAAAAGGAATTTTAAGTTGTATGTACTTAATTACCATCATTGTAAACACACGTTTTTAAGTTGGCAACCATTTATAAATTAAGTTGCTCCAAATATATTGTATTCAATAGTTTTTTTTCTTAGCTTTTTCATGTTTTTGCCTCTTAAAGAAAGAAATTAATTGATTCCTCTACAAAAATATTAGGCAATTCACTTTTTATTTTGAACTGCAGTTGTTTATTTCAACATATGATGTTTCAATCAGGAGATAATTCATTTTGTTTGAACATTTATTGACACATGCATATGATAAGGTGCATGAACACCTGAAATCACAGCTGACTGCAGGAGAGAGGAGAACCATTTTAAAGTCTGGCTGCAGCACGGTGATTGGCTGCTGGCGAATGAGGTGAAATGTAATAGGTTAAAGAGAACGCCTGTGATGAGCTGATTATATGCAGCTGCGGAGTAAATGTATGAACCCAGAAGTGGAGTGAACCCAGTCTTCCTGAAAGAACTTGCACTGAGCTTCATTTAAATCTTGAAAAAAAAGATAAATAACACAAATTTAAATTGTCCCTCAAATAATAAATAAACACATTAGCCATATTACCATGGGAAATGGGGACACAGCAAATAAATGCTGCCATCACAACAAAGTTAGAGGCCTTTGCATATTTAAAACCAGTGCCAAATATGTAAAATCTGTAAAGTTTTTGTAAAACTATAGAAACAAACTCTCAATGCCCACCAATCTGCAGATCACACACATCAATTTTACAAAAGATGTAACAAAGATGTGTACACTGCCGACAGTCATTATTTCAAACAGTATACATTTAACATTTGTTTCCCTCGACCACGATGGTTGCCATCGTATGGTCAGATCCTGGGGTGGACCGGTCACTGATGAAGGCGATATTCATGTCCTTTTGAAGCACATTAAATAATAGGTTAGCGCATAAGAGATAATGAATTAGGTAATTGAATACTTTTTAAACTGTCACTCTTAGTGAATTCAGAGCCATTATTACCAGCTGCTAAAGCAACGCTGGTATTGTTTTCACCTATTGTTTGAGTCTGAATGTGTGTGTCGTCATGGCAATGTGGTCCTGAAGACGCACAGAGGTGGTTTTGAGTACTTTGCCTAGTGTTTCAATGCATGTGGACAGATTTTGTCAATCCCAACCGTGCAAGTTTTAGTGTACCTTCTCATCTTTTTTGCAGGTTCCATACAATATGTGAACTGGTTAAGAAGAGCAGAAGCCACTTTTCAAATGTTACACAATCCTTTTCCCATGCCATTGCTGTCAACACCTATCCATGCTGAACGTTGCTAAGATATTATTGATTGGGGTGTGGCCAAAAGTGCAATATGCTTCAAAATGTAACTGACAGAGAGCAGTGCTTTTGTCCTTTTGACACTGTGCCCATGGATTTGATTTTATTTCAAGATTTTTAATTACGTCGCTAAACTCCTTGAAAAGGTCCTCTTTTCTCCAAGGTATACGACAAGGCAGCGGATGGCTATAGTTCTCTGCGTACTTCAATTGTATTGTGCTATTTTTGAAAAAGGAAAAAAAGAGAAATTACCTAAATTAATATATTCTGAATGGGTGACTGCCAACAACTTGCATTTCAATGACAACTCTGAATAACGATCCTACCTCAAGAAGCATGTCCTTGATCTGCTTCACGAGATTCATTTTTAATAAAAAGTTATATCACAATAGTAACCAAAGTATTTTTACTCTCACAGTAGCCTCTACTACTTTGTATCCTCTCACAGAACTATTCACAGTTCAAAGGCTGCTAATGTTGGTCAAACAGCAATTTGCCTATACAGTGCAACTACAAGGCTATACTGTATTTGAATGACAAAAGATGACACTCACCTTAAAATGTCCTCTGTCTATTTCTATTTGTCTTAACTGTCGGAACTTGTCCAGGCATGTGAAGTGGGAGTGGACTTGAAATCCTTAACTCAAGGTGCAGAACAATTAAGTTATCAAGCCAATTGCATTACTTACTATAACTTGAATTTTATTTTAAGTCAATTAATGCAGAAATCAGAGTTCAAATTACACACAATATTAAGTTGATGTAATTACCAACATTATTACGTCAACACAACTTATAAATTAATGTTTGCAACTTAAAATGTTTATCTAAATCAATTAACTCACATTTTTATCTTGCAACCATGCATTTAATTAAGTGGAGGTGAAAGGTCGCCTGAATTCGTTTTTAGAGTGCAGATTGAAGATTCTGTTACAAACTGAGGTTATTTGAGAGGCTGATTATTCCTCATGTCCTTTCAGTTTCCTCCAACTTCCATTCATTATTATTTGTACTTGTACTACAACTTAGCAGTTAGTATCCGTCAGCCTGACTGAGAATAATTAATTTGACAGTGTAGGGAGTTATTTCCAATGTTTCTGTAGTGTGAAGACTCATCATTTAGTTAAGTACCTGTAGTTTGATACTTTCTATGTTATGAAGGTATATTGTATATTTTTTCCACAATTGTCAAGCCTTTTAATTTTATACTTGGCAATATGCAATTAAATACCTATATCAATTACTGTACTTACATTATTATTTCCTTCTCTTATATACAGTGAGACCTATCTTTGATGCCTATTTTCTTAAATGGAAAGAATGATAATTACTGTTACAGCATAGCAATTATAATGTTAACACAAGATAAGGCATTAATAACACACTGCTATCAGGTTTTACCGTGCTGCCCTGCAGTTGGCCATTTTGACCAGAGCAATTGTCCTAACATTTATTCTAAAATTGAATCTCAAATGTAATGTTATGTTTGCTGTAGTCAACACATATAATGAAATTAAGCCAGTAGTGTTCCAGGAAGAAGAGCAAGGGCATCAACCCCAGATGCTCAGAACTTGTAATTGTCTAGAAACCTGTCCGCTTAAACCATGTTTACTCATGTTGTAAGTATAAATCCCCAGCATTTGACTTTGTTTGGCAACTGAAACTAAAATTGCCTAAGAGATTTCCAGATTTAATTTTAACAGCTTAAAATATGCGTAAACCAGTTAAAAAGATGCTGGAAACTGTGAAGACAAGCTTCAATCTCTAGTGATGTGCAGTTATTCATCCTCATTATGTATCTCAACCAATTCCCAAGGGCCCCATTTTGACCAACCTTGATGAGAACATGGTCCAAAAATGCATTGTGCACACACACACACACACACACACACACACACACACACACACACACACACACACACACACACACACACACACACACACACACACACACACACACACACACACACACACACACACACACACACACACACACACACACACACACACACACACACACACACACACACACACACACACACACACACACACACACACACACACACACACACACACACACACACACACACACACACACACAAACTGTCACTCAGTAAAAATGTTTTGCATCTATTCCTTGATGATAATCTCACTTGAGGATTACACATTCTGAGAATAGTGTTTCCCAGATGCCAAAGCTAGTGCTCATTTTCATGTTTCAGTGCAGAAGCAAGCAGTCTTGGGAACACAGTCATTAACATGCCGCTCTGTTACAATGCAATGTTTCCAGTCATTCCTCCTCTCTCCACTTCCACGAGTCCTTTCTGCTTTCTCATTTCTCCCATTCCATTAAATCTGTTTCTGTCCCAGCGTTAAAACACAATGCAGACATGTTTTTCTAGATGCGGCAAGTTTTGAAACTATGCTGACATACAGTCTTTATTGTTTACCAAGTTTAGGGCTTCCATATCTTATTTGCATTACAGGCACCAGCAACATTAAGCTCTGTGTATAGGGTTTTTTGTTAGATTGCCATTCATCTAAACACTCACAGTCATAAAAAAAAACACTCACCTTAAATCTGTCTGATTGTGCAGAGATTTACATTCACAGTCTTTAATTGTAATTCTTTAGACGACTTTTTAATATCAGCAGGAGTATTTACCAACAAAATTGAGGTAGCCAAGGCTTTCTGCTCCCAAAGAAGATTGTTCTATATTTGTCTCTTCAGTAATACACCAAAGCTTCCTCTGGTTGTCCCCACTTCCTTTGTCACACACTAACACACACTAATGTCATCCACAATTATCAGATATCCACTCCCTGCTGTATCTCTGGAGTATCTCTCCCTAATTAATGACTTAATTAAAAACACTTGTGGGATTATAAAAGGGATCATATTTGTCCCTATTCAATCAAACACATTCTATTTGGGTAAAAGCAGTGTAAGTGATATAGTGTAGTACTTGAAAGGCACACATTCAGCCAAAAGAGCAGGATTTCATACACAGTTTTTTTTAGCAACTGATGGCTGTAGCTGTAGGTGAACGTATGATCATGTAGTTCATATGTTCAATATCTGGTGAATGTGTGTCAGAGGACTCGTCATCCCATTTAAGAGTGTGAGAATCACTGACAGTACTGCTCGCTGAAGAGAATCCAACATGGTGCATGTCTCATGGGAAAGCTGAGGGGAAAATACGTTTTCTACATCTGAAGCAAGACAAGTCACTTTGTTTGTATCTGTTCAATGTCGTTGCCTCAGCCTCTCATTGGCTAATCAATGAAACCCAAGAGGGCTCATCAGGCACCAAGGAATGTCAGCCAAAAGCCTTTGATCCGCTGACCTTCATCCACTGTCCTCCAGCAAAAATACCATAGAGAGTGATCCATGTTTGCATGCTTTTAATGGGCCTCGGCGGGCCCTGTTGACAGTCCTTTGGTTTCCAGAGGGTCAGTACTGTAAAGCATAGTCTCTAAAACCTTGACAAATTTGCCTCTGACATCTCCCCAAACACGCACACTCACACGTACCCATGACAGTAAACTAAGAGGCTTATTAGTAATACATGATTAAGTGATCACTTGTTAATCAGTACAGTAAAATGCTGAATGTGCTGCTGGAAATGGAGCATGGGTTGAATATCGAAACATCAACTCTAATTCCTTCAAGTGAAGCACCAAGCCGCTAACACATTTCAGAAACCTTTGCAGAGAGAGACTTAAAGAAACACACAACTAAATAGCTAGACACAATTAAGAGATTATTCTCAACATGATGAATGCAAAACATGTTTGTTGACCACATGCCTTGTTTGTGTGTGTGTGTGTGTGTGTGTGTGTGTGTGTGTGTGTGTGTGTGTGTGTGTGTGTGTGTGTGTGTGTGTGTGTGTGTGTGTGTGTGTGTGTGTGTCCTCAGATGTTGTAATGGCATTCTGGCTGGGGCTGAAACTGATTCGTCTCTCTGAGGCAACCATTTATCTTAATCTGGGCTGACCTAAATCCTCGACATCTGCTGTACAGTCTTTCCCTTTAAAACAGAATTTCAGAGTCCATCCTCCCATGTACCATCCTTGCCTTAACCATAATTGATGACTGTAACCTTTTAATGGTCCACCATATTCATCCACGGCAAAAAGCGCCCTCTATGTTGCCTGGACTTGCATAAAAAAGTGGCATTGCCACTGCATTAAATGAAGAGAAGACAAGGTTTATTCAAGTATGTTACAAAAGGGCAATTTATAATCAGTGTGTGAGTCTGACATCCTGACGCTGTGGGCAGATCTGGTGGATAAATCAGAAAAATTAGGAGAGAAGCCATATGTCATGCTCTGCTTTGTGAATTGTGAATATTATGTCAGAAGAAAACATTGCACACATTAAACAAATGTAACTAATGAAGGGCTGTCAATAACTACAACATATTTTACAGGTTTTTTTTTATATTTATCACTGCAAGTCATTGAATATCCCCAGGAAATACTGTATATTTGATCATTGTTATTTTAGGTTTAATGTATTTTAGACACTGTTCTTCATGTTTTCGGTTGTGATATAAATTAAATAAGCGGTTACGTTGCACACAATAATGATTAATGCATCCTTCCTTTAAATATCTATGCAAGAATGTATTTTAATAATAAACTAAAGATTTTTTATTTATTGAATTGTCTGTACGGTAATGAAACCCCTTTGAATCAAATCTTAAAAAAATGATGCATATTGCTTAATAATGTTATCTAGTATATTTAAATACTGTATATACTTTTCTATACACATACAATACTGTATGAACAGTGGTTCATTATACAGAAAGATGAGATTCTGAAAATGCATCTTTTTGTTATTGTAAGCAAAGTAGAAATACATTGTTTACATTTCAAAGTAATCTACCTGGAATGGGTGAAATAAAAACCCATGATATATTTGTAATTTCAACTTGCTAACTGACCGCTAGTAATATTTATAATTATATAGATTTTAATTGTTTTCAAATTACAAGTATACTACCAGAACTAATTAGAGAATCAAGCATCATTTCAGAACTAAATCCAGTTAGCGACGGTGTTTCTTCCATCGATTGTGTAGTTGTAGGTATCATAAGAACGGCCCCTGTGAATGAGAGCACTGTCATGTAATGTGTGCTGAAGCAAAACTAAATTTGGATGAATACCCAGCATTGATTTTAGCACTATGAGCACAAAGAAAAGGATGTTAAAACCTCCGATTGTCACATCTCCAGCCAGACTCGTCGGCAGAGCAGGCACACATTCTGTTTTAATCTGAGACAAATGTGCGTAAAGGTGTGGGCAAAGAGGAAAAAAGAGCAGCTATAATTATGTTATCAGGGAGGGAGGGCGGTGGGATGGAAACGAGTGGAGAGAAAAGTGTTCATATTTCAGTTTCATTTCCAGCAAGGCTTAGGCAGGTTTGGCTGCAGCACAGATAATGCTTATCACCTTGTGACCACAGCTTCAGTCGCCTCAGGAAACATGCTGCAACCGGGCATTGGAGGAAGAGGAAAGGCCCAAACCAAATGAAGCTTCACACAATTTAAATGTGTGAAGACTCACCATTTAAAAGGTGGCCACGCACAAATGTACTGACTTTTTGTCTGATTTATAATATTTGCAAACAGTGTGAAAGTGAATTTGAAAAGCCTAACATCCACCCCCTCAATGCCAACAATAACTAAATGATTTTTGTTAGCATTTAATTTCTTATTCAATTTCTATAAATCTCCACAATCACATCCAAGTAATTCCATTGTGTTAGAATTAAATGTGGAAAGATCATTGCATGCATTGATTCTCCACTCTGCTTACATGTAGTTTTGCCCTTTTACTACCAACAGAAGTAACAGTGTGCAGTAATAGCAAAAGTGATTATAGTCCCCATTAAACAGAATAATTAGCTGCATGATAGTCATATTAGGAAAACTGCAATGCACAATCTGCTCAACATGATGGATTGCAATATTTAAGGCAGCAATATGTTTGTGTATGCAAGTAGTTTTAATAAATGTTTCAAATAACGAAAGGCTCTGAATTCCTGGAGGTAGGGCAGAATTGCAGTTCTTCTTGCTGTGAAAAATAATCTTTGTATATTCAGACAATGTATATCAATGAATAATTATACTGTAGTTGAAAGTTAAAATATACAGACAACCTTTCTGTTTCCAAAAACTTTTTTCTAACTAAACGTTATCTGAGGTAGACAGAAAAACACAAAGTGGACTGACAGAGATATTATGATTGTCAGGGTGGTGGATGATAGTGTGTATCTGCCATCATATCTAATGTGACGAACAATACAGTATAGAGAAAGTTACATGTGAATATTGTGTCACTTTCTCACCAATTTTCCCTTATGCATTTCTTGCAACTTTCAATCAAATAGATTAATAGCTAAATGTATTTTCCCAAAAATGATTCTGTACACATTTTTTATTTTACATCACACAATTATTTTGTACCATTATTTTAAATATAATTTTTTTTGTTTATTGGCTCATAAGCAAAGGCATATGTTTTGCCCAGGGGGGCAGGCACTAGTACTGAACAAACCAAAAAAAAAGTGAACTGCTCGTACAAACACATTAGAAAGTATAGCAATAAATACACAAATCACTCGAGGGAAGGCCAAGCCAGCTGGTACCAGAGCACTTAGAGAAGTGCCGAAGTTCAAGGTTTTTAAAAAACAGTCATTCTGTCTAAGTGTGTAGGTGCTGTGATGAAAGAGGTCCTCAACCTGATAGCACTCAGCTTTCTTCCAGAGGGCGAAAGAGAAACTGTTTGTGTAAGAGAGGTCCGAATGTGCAGGATTCAGAGGCAGAAGGCAACAATTCAGTTTTTTGATTGTGAATATAATCCTTCCCAACGGTATGCTGTTCCTACAACACTGTATATGTATTACAATATGCACCAAAAGCATTAGCATAAAAGGGTAATAACAATGCAATAGTTATTGTCTCTAGGCTTCAACAGGATGTATCACGACATGTGAAAACAACACAAACAATTGCTTAGCCCTCCATAACAACCCGTGTTCAGGAACAGAGGCTGCAAGGCGAGTTCAGATATAGAGCCTGCAGGGAACCTTGTCAGAAATGGAATCCTTTAGTGCAAAAAAATCATAGATTCAAGAAGATAATTCCTCTTTTCAGGAGCGTGGTTAGATAAGGGGCAACAAGGTTTAGGACAGTGAACTCTGCCCCAAACCGGTTTTGTGAAATATGAATCTGGCTTGTAGGCTGCACAATGCATTTCACATCATAGGGGATATTTTTTGTTTTCTCTGAAATCAATTTCATATACATTTCTTAAGCTTAAGTATAGCATTTTCTTATCGTTTTCCCATGTTGGCAAATGTTTTGGGTTACCTTGTTATATATGTTTTCATCTAAACATTAAGTTAAAGTTGTAAAATAACTTATAACTGACAATATAACTGGGAAAAGCTGATGTTTGCCACTGATGCATCTTCGGCCCCCATTTTTCATCAGACAAATTTCATTTCAAACCTTTATTTATACAGATAAAATCCCATTGAGATCATTGATCTCTTTTCCAAGGGAGACCTGTTCAAGTAGTTCCACATGAAACAAAAGCATAAACAGAACAACAAAAGGACATCATACAGCATCATTTACAAAATTATCCACATAAACAGGTACCAATAGCTTCTGATTGACTAGCATCCAACCGAGCTTTAAAAACATTTAGTGGCACCAGATTGTTCAGTTTCCATTTAATTTGCAGACTATTCCAAGACAGAGGAGCTGCGCATCTAAAAGCTGTCTTCCCTAAGACAGTCCTAGCAGTTGGCACATTTAATAAAACCACAGCATTCGATATCAGGCAGTAGCCACTTACAATTTTCCGTGAGATCAGAGAGCAGATATAAGATGGAAGTTTCCCTAGCATGGCTTTGTATATAAAAATGTACCAGTGACTGAGCCTCCGTACAATTAGTGAAAGCAAACCAGCCCTTGCATACAGAGTACAGTGATGGGTTAATGCTTTACAGTTAGTCACAAATCTTAATGCACTGTGATACTGTCACAGATGAGTGAAGGAAGCAGGACCCAAATGCAGATAACTCTTGAGAAACCCTTTATTTCAAGGATACAGATAAATACCGAACAGAACACTCTCCGGTGAACTCAGTCACCAACAAACAATGACCCAACACTGAACACAGACAGAGACAAGACTAAATACAAGAAGGGGTAATCATGACAACGAGAAACAGCCGGGCAGGGGAGGAGAAACACAAGGACAACAGGTGAACACAATCGGGTAATCAGGGAGGGAAACAGACAGAAAGCAGACAGGCAGGAAACGGGGGTGAACACTTAACACAATAAGACAGGAAACCCAAAGACAAGAACACCAACACAGACAAAACTACAAACGTGACATAAAATGTGAATTGTGACAGAACCCCCCTCTCAAGGGACGGATTCCAGACGTCCCTAGAAAAACAAAACAAAAAAGTCCAAAACCCCAAGCAGGGTGGGCGGAGGGGGTCCGGAGGACGGGTCTTGGGCTGACAGCCCAGGAACACAGCGGAGGACCAGGAAGGGGTCACGGGCGGACGGCCCGAGGGGCAAGGTACAGTCCAAAAAGGGAGATTCGGGCGGACTGCCCGGGGACAAGGCAGAGAACCAGGAAGGGGTCTCGGGCGGACGGCCCGGGGTCAAAACAGAGTCCAAGGTGGGGACCATGGAGGACCGAAGGCAGCGGTAGGAAGAGTCAGGGACCCGGGTCCGAGGGCGAAGACCGCAGCTCTCAGGGGGCCGGGCACGAGGGCGAAGACCGCGGCTCTCAGGGGGCCGGGCTCGAGGGCGAAGACCGCGGCTCTCAGGGGGCCGGGCTCTCAGGGGGCCGGGCTCGAGGGCGAAGACCGCGGCTCTCAGGGGGCCGGGCTCGAGGGCGAAGACCGCGGCTCTCAAGGGGCCGGGCTCGAGGGCGAAGACCGCGGCTCTCAGGGGGCCGGGCTCGAGGGCGAAGACCGCGGCTCTCAAGGGGCCGGGCTCGAGGGCGAAGACCGCGGCTCTCAGGGGGCCGGGCTCGAGCCGGTGTCGACCGGACAGGATCAGGAGGCCGGGCAGGAAAGCGCTGATGGGCCAGTTCCGGAGATCGGGCAGGACCCGGTGTCGGCCGGACAGAAACCGGAGCCGGTCGGACAGGCTTCGGCAGGATCCCCCACGGAAAAGGACCAGGAGTTGGCAGGAACCCCGGCGAGACCGGTGATGGACATGGGGCTGGCAGGGCCCCCGGTAGAACCTCCAACGGCACGGGATATAGGGTTGGCAGGACCCCCGGCAGAAGAGTCTTCTGCGGGACCTCCCACGGGACAGGAGAAAAGGTTGGCAGGACCCCCGGCAGGGGAGTAGACGGCGGGACCTCCAACGACACAGGACACAGGGTTGGCAGGACCCCCGGCAGGGGAGTATTCTGCGGGACCTCCAACGGCACAGGACACAGGGTTGGCAGGACCCCCGGCAGGGGAGTAGACGGCGGGACCTCCAACGGCACAGGACACAGAGCTGGCAGGACCCCCGGCAGGGGAGTAGACGGCGGGACCTCCAACGGGACAGGACACAGGGTTGGCAGGACCCCCGGCAGGGGAGTAGACGGCGGGACCTCCAACGGCACAGGACACAGAGCTGGCAGGACCCCCGGCAGAAGAGTATTCTGCGGGACCTCCAACGGGACAGGAGAAAGGGTTGGCAGGACCCCCGGCAGGGGAGTAGACGGCGGGACCTCCAACGACACAGGACACAGGGTTTGAATAGGGAATGGAGAGGGAACTCGAGCGGAGACTTGAGAGGGGACTCGAGAGGAGACTGGAGAGGGGACTCCAGAGGGGACTAGAGAGGGGACTCCAGAGGGGATTTGAGAGGGGAACTAAAGAGGGGACTCGAGGAGGGACCAGAGGAGGGACCAGAGGAGGGAACTCGAGAGGGGACTCGAGGGGGAACTGGAGAGGGGACTCGAGATGGAAACAGAGAGGGAACTCGAGAAGGGACTAAAGAGGGGACGAGATGAGTAACTAGAGAAGGGAACTCGAGAGGGAAACTAGAGAGGGGACTCGAGGAGGGACTAGAGGAGGGAACTCGAGAGGGAACTGGAGGTGGAAACATAGAGGGGACTCGAGAAGGGACTACAGAGGGGACTAGAGGAGAAACTAGAGGAGGGACTAGAGGAGTAACTAGAGAAGGGAACTCGAGAGGGGAACAAGAGAGGGGACTCGAGGAGGGACTAGAGGAGGGCCTAAAGGAGGGAACTCGAGAGGGGACTCGAGGGGGAACTGGAGAGGGAACTTGAGATGGAAACAGAGAGGGGACTTGAACAGAGACTAAAGAGGGAACTAGAGGAGGGACTAGAGGAGTAACTAGAGAAGGGAACTCGAGAGGGGAACTAGAGAGGGGACTCGAGGAGGGACTAGAGGAGGGCCTAAAGGAGGGACTAAAGGAGGGAACTCGAGAGGGGACTCGAGGGGGAACTGGAGAGGGAACTTGAGATGGAAACAGAGAGGGGACTCGAACAGAGACTAAAGAGGGGACTAGAGGAGAGACTAGAGGAGGGACTAGAGGAGTAACTAGAGAAGGGAACTCGAGAGGGGAACAAGAGAGGGGACTCGAGGAGGAACCAGAGGAGGGAACCCGAGATGGGACCGTGGCAGCCGGGACCAGATCAGGGTCTGGAACCAAGGCAGCTGGGGTCGGGACCATGGCTGCTGGGACCAGAACTGGGGCCGAAACCCTGGCTGCAGGGACCGGAATAGCCGCCAGAAACATGGCTGCTGAAGCCAGAAGCCTGTCTATAAGCTCTAGCTTCGACGCCGGAAACACGGCCGTATAGGGCGCTCCCGGAGCCGGGACCATAGCCGCTGGGGCCGGCCCTGGAGCCGGAAACATGGCTGCGGGAGCCTGCACTGGGGCAGGAACCATGGCTGCTGGGGCCCGTACTGGGACTGGGACCATGGCTGCTGGGGCCCGTACTGGAACTGGAACCATGGCTGCTGGGGCCCGTACTGGGACTGGAACCATGGCTGCTGGGGCCCGTGCTCCTTGTCTGGCCTTGCGACGACTCTTCTTAGCAGCCGCCTGAATACTCCGTGGGCCTCCATAAGCCTGACGACTTCCAGCACATGACTCCAGAACAGGAGCAGGAACTGGGGAAGAAGCAGAGGTTGACTCCAGACGGAACACGCCGAGACGTATGGTGTCAGGTTGGGAATTGGGAGGTAGGGGACTAGCATGCCTGGAGCTAGCAGGCCGGGAAAAAGGTTTGACCTCAACGCTGCCCAAAAAGTCCTCCACCCACTCGGGGAGCAACTCCCTCAACCAGGGCCTTGAGGTTACCTCCTGGCGTGCCGCAGAAATAACTGACTGCCTCTCTTCCGTACTGGAGGCATATCGAAAGTCATTCCTCAAGCATGTTAACTTGTACTTTACAGCGTACAAGCTGTCTGTTGGGTCCATTCCTGGTTGGGTCATTCTGTCACGGATGAGTGAAGGAAGCAGGACCCAAATGCAGATAACTCTTGAGAAACCCTTTATTTCAAGGATACAGATAAATACCGAACAGAACACTCTCCGGTGAACTCCGTCACCAACAAACAATGACCCAACACTGAACACAGACAGAGACAAGACTAAATACAAGAAGGGGTAATCATGACAACGAGAAACAGCCGGGCAGGGGAGGAGAAACACAAGGACAACAGGTGAACACAATCGGGTAATCAGGGAGGGAAACAGACAGAAAGCAGACAGGCCGGAAACGGGGGTGAACACTTAACACAATAAGACAGGAAACCCAAAGACAAGAACAACACCAACACAGACGAAACTACAAACGTGACATAAAATGTGAATTGTGACAGATACGCAGCATCTAACTTGACCAGGCAATTGGCAGGTGTATTCATATAGACCAGATCCCCATAGTCCAGCACAGGTAAAAAGGTCACAGTGACTAGCCTTTTCCTGGCCTCAAGCGAGAAACAGGACTTGTTTCTGAAAAAGAAACCTAGCCTAACCCTCAGTTTTTTTAGCAGGTTATTGACATGAAGTTTAAAAGAGAGACAATCATCAAGCCAGATACCAAGGTATTTGTAACAGGCAACAACTTCAAGTTTTGTTCCTTGCGTAGTTACAATATCTAAAACAGGCTCTGGTGTCTTTTTTGCTTTTGAAAAGAGCATTACCTTGGTTTTATCCACATTTAAAAGAAGCTTTAATTCAGAGAACTGAGTCTGAATAATGTTAAAAACAGCCTGTAATTTAACAACAGCCTCCTTAATGGTGGGACCTGCACAATACATCACGGTATCATCCGCATAAAAATGTAAAGTAGCTTCATCCACATTATCACCTACGCTGTTAATATATATGGAGAATAAAAGTGGTCCTAAAACGGGACCTTGTGGTACACCATTAGAAATGTTTAACCACTCAGAAGACAGTCCATCAAAATGAACACATTGGGACCTTTCAGAGAGGTAGTTCACAAACCACCCCACTGCAAGGCTGGATAGGCCAATACTGAGTAGCCTCTGCTTTAAGATGAGATGATCAACGGTGTCAAACGCTTTGGAAAGGTCAATAAACAGAGCTGCACAACTCTGCTTATTATCTAAAATACTAGTAATGTCATTCACCACTTTCATTGTGGCAGTGATGGTGCTGTGTTGCTTTCTGAAGCCTGACTGATGTTTAGACAGGATGTCATTTGTACATAAAAACTCCTTTACCTGTTCACTCACTAGGCGTTCAAGAACCTTAGCCAGAACTGACAATTTAGAGATTGGCCTATAGTTATTTAAAATAGTTGCCTCCCCTCCTTTCAGTAAAGGCAAGACATAAGCAGACTTCCATACTTTTGGAATTGTATTTGTGCTGAGGGAGAGGTTAAAAAGAGAAGTAAGAGGTGGAGCAATAAAGTCTGCAGCTATCTTTAAAAAGAAAGGTTCTAAATCTTCACCTCTTTCAGACACTGCATCTTTTGGATAGTGTTTTCTCTCAACTCAGTCTCACATTCACAGTTATCTCAGGCATAGGCAGTTTCAGCAGGGAAAACAAATCCCTGTCAATGATTTTCACTGTCAATATTCAATTGATTCACTGTCATCTCCGCATTCATTACATATTTGTATGATCCGAAAAGACATCCAAGTCAACATTGTGTTAATGTAACACTTCTGTATAAACATTACCCCTGAATAGATCCAGGAAGAGAGGAAGCATCACCTTTTTTCTATCACCAGGATCATGGTGTAAATGAAGCAGGCCCAATGGAGCATGATCACAAGTTAGGGTATCATTGCTGTGTTAGAGAGCTCTGTCGGAGAGGATCCTCTTGTTTCCTTGTAAAAGAAAATGGATACCAAGATGATATCAAAACATCTAGGGTTGCTTGCGATATGTGTTAGGGGAGGCTGTGGCTCAGTGGGTACTGGATAGTGTGCAGGATTTCTAATCAGGGGATAGCAAGTTCAAGTCCCACTGCAGTCAGCATGTCCTTGTGTCCCTGGGCAAGACACTTCACCCCAAATTGCTCCTGTGGGGATTGTCCACAGTACTGAATGTATGTAAGTCGATTTGGATAAAAGCGTCTAACAAATGACATGTAATGTAATGTGTTGAAAATAATTTTAAAGTAAGTAAGTATTCATAGTATGCTTTTAATGCTATTTTTTTCAGGGACACTTGAACTATTTTCTCAAACCTTAATGTGTAATATATGAATCTATTCTATACAACACCCTCCATTAGCACTCTAAAAGCAGGACTCTGCACCATCTTTATGTAATAATATGTCTACAATCAGATTGCTATTAAATGGGTTTCCTGAAAGGTGATATTTGGTGATTATTGACTTTCTTTTTGCCACCTCAAGCAGCACACCCATATATTAGTTTCCTAGATTCCATGGTAGCCTTGAACAAGATTCAGACATGCATGTAAGCGTGAACACAAACACATCTACATGTGACAGAGGCTCAGCAAAACAATTAAACAAGTCTCTAAGCAGCAGATGGGCCTCTGCAAGACAGGTGTGACAAGGAGAGAATGACATTAATTCTCATTAGGTGATTTCAAACTATAAGCTTCCACTCAACAGAAGCGGTATGAGATACTGAGAAAGCAAAAGAGCCACATGCAGTGAACACTTTGAATGAATTCTACATTTCAGTTTGACTTCCATTTGAATGTTTACCTCTTCACTCTTTGGGCAATTTAATTTGATTGAATATGCCAGCTCTCTGTGTCTTTATAGAATGCTTTATACTGCAGATTCAGTCAAGGCAAATTAAATCACAATCATATGTTTCCATCTTAGAAGAAGGTATGCACTTTCAATAACCAATAAAAATGGATTTGTGCATTTCTATAATTGATTACTGCAGTGTTCCTTCGGCTGTCCTCACACTCACTATTACACATCAAACTCATCAGCCAAACCCTTAGGTGAACCAGAGAACCGGTTTTTCACAACCTCAGTTTAAGTATCTCTCTCTTTTTTATTTAAATGTGTTTGGCTCACTGTAAGGCGCTAACCAAACCTCTGACACAGAAAGCTTGGCTTTGACTACATTAACTGTTTGGCTTACTCAATGAACCTCATCTTACACAAGTCATCAACAACACGTCGGTTCATACCAACTTAATGGGTAGATGCACATACAAATAAAAATAATGAGTATTCACAATCACAGATACAATCATATGGGAGTCTAAGGGTTAGAGAAGAGGCTGTATGATTCAGCAGCAGCGTGTGCTAAGGAGAAACTCTTCTCTGTGTAAATAAAGGTTAATAAGGGAGGCCGTTTTCATAGATTGTTATGGAATACAAGTAAATCCTCTCTGAGACCATGGCTTGTGGTCTTTACTCGCTGCCAGGTTCACATTACAAATCAATATGTTTTGACACTCAAGTGAAGCAATATCAGATCTGCCTCTGTGCATTACTGTGATCCTCATCCTTTAGCCATCTGGAGGAATACAATTCTCTCTTCACTCATTACTTTGGGTGATACTGAGTTATTAGTTTTAAAGTTAAACTTTTGAATCTGAAAATGCGTTTCTGTGCATTCACTTAACTTTATTAAAGAGTTGGGAAAGATCTGAATCATTCAGATTTTTCTTTTTTTACATCTATTATATGATTCAATACGCTCTTTATTGCATTGATATGTATAATACATTATGCAGTCCTTTAAAACTATCCATCAGGAAAGAGTTTGTATCCACCTTTATGGCCTCATGCTCTTTTCACTGAAGTAAATATCAGTCAGATTGGTGTGACTTTGTGGATGTACCTGATTGGTAAAGTGTAATGTAATGCTGTCAACTTTGCCATTTGAGATGTGATAAATGAGTTTGCTTGATCCAAGACAGCACACAACTGTCTACTGACCTATTTAATTAGAAGATGACTCAGTGACATGCTCTCTCTCAGATTTTCTGGTTTTATTAAATATCATTATTTAAATATGTTCATTTAAACCAGTGAAGACATATTCAATTATTATACTAAAATACATTTTGAGATGCAAATGATACATGCAAATGTTATATAAATATAACATTTGTTTACAACTAGAACCGGTTTGCACAATAGACAATTAAGTTTGAATGTGATAATTTATTGTATCCCTGAGTTCATCTGTTACACGTACACAGCTCATTAGGGAAATATATTTTCTTATACCATATTATAGGAATACAGTATGCAATTCATCCTGATTGCACAAATTACCAAAAGTATATGCCAATGTTTTTTTATCTTCTTGTGCTCAAAGCCAATATGTTGCCACAGTGTTTGTTTCTGTTTGTTTTTGGGTGCGTTACCACAAAATAGTGTGTATGTGTCATTTCAAATGCCATTTTCTTTTCATCTGGGGTTAGAGCTTTCTTATTTTCCTCATTACTTCCAAAGGAAATGTGGGGGAGAATTTGCATACTGGTGAAATTGAAAAACAACATTGAGAAAGCAATACTCCGACTCAGTCAGAGAGGGGCTTTGATCGCTCTATAAATGAGGGAGAGATTGTCAGGCCCTTCATTGTGAGTAATTGTGTTCTGAGCAAAAAGGTTTGATCTGCTCATTGTTTTACTTTATAATGAAACTAAACAGTTGCAGTGTGCAGTATTCCTCTTTGTTTCCCGCTTCAGTTATCTCTGTATCTAGTAATGTAGGCCTATCATTTTATCTCCATAGAGACCAGCATCATTTCCACTGAAGTAGCTTTCAGTCAAATATAATACTTATGCCACATGGTCAGGCTTGTTATTCATATTGGTTTCTCTCTGTGTTGTATTCACTGGGGTAAAATACATTACAATCTGACTAATTTTTGATATTGACTGAATTGTGCTGTATTAAATCAAAATTTCAAATTGTTCCCGTAAAAAATAATGAAATAAACCTCCTTCCAAGGAACGATATATTGACTTAAGTCTCACCAAGGAGATTAGAAACACAAAACCATTTAGCCTACACAACGTTTAAAAAAATATCTAATTTGTACAGAGAGTAAAAACATCACTTTGCCGCAGGTACTGATGAGTAAGGCAAGGCAATGCATGTTTATTTATATAGCACCTTTCAACACAAAGTAATTAAATGGCATTTAAAAACAGTCATTAAAAAGCAAAGGTAATAAAATAAACATTAAAAGCGTCACATCATATTACCGTACTGATGAGCGTCTGCCTGAAGGTAGCAGCTCAGAGGTGGAGAGGATGTGAAGAAATGATTGACAGACGTTACCAGTTTACTGCTTTTCTCTAAAGGTCAACTAATGGTTTTCTTTGCTGGCCTGCTATATTTCCTGTTATCTTAACAGCCCTGTTCAGCAAATAGATGTTTTGTTTAGAGTTTGAAATATAACTATATGAAATATGTAGTTCCGAAAATAGCTCCACCTCCAGTAGATTGTATCTATCTGTTCTGACCTGCTGAGCTAAAACAGAAATCCTAGACCCCACTATAATTCCTATAGGGAGGGCAAGCTCTCCAGCATTCCAGGAATTTAAATATCATGATCTCATCAGAATCAGAAACAGCTTTATTACCAGTTAGGTTTACACGCACGAGGAATTTGACTTGGTGTCGTGGTGCATAAAAACAAGAATTAAAAACACAGGTAGAGAACCATAACAAATATTAAATATATAGTAAAATATAACAGATGGCTAATTGCTGTTTTACTCAACAAAGTGTATCCCTCATTTACTTTCATGAAATGGGTAGAATGTTCAAAAGTAAGTGTAAGTGTTGTCTATTTTAGAAAAAAAGCTTTACTGTTGCATAAACCCCCTCTAATATTTCTAAAGTTTTTTAAAGAATACTGCTGATAATAATAAAAAGGTCTGCACTTAGTTAGTGTTTATGTGACATGAGTTTTGGGTTTGTGACTAATTAGCTCTGTTTTTCCACCAGAAATAAAACTTTCACCAAGTGTGTCATTTTGTGGCTACCTTGCACACATTGCAACCATACAGAGCCAGTTGTAATTCGTCAAAGTTTCCATTTAATGAAGCAGGCACAGGCACATTGCTCTTCACTAGCTGTGTGCAACTGTCCATTGCCACTCTGCAAGATTGATTGGTACTGTCACCCAATCATGACTTTTAGTCATTAATAATAATATCATCATGTAAATTCATACCATCTCAATTGCACTGACAGTCTTAGCATTCCATGGACATGCTAAGCCTTAAACATACTATTTTGTACCTGCCTTTAAAAAAAATGTTCCTCATGTAAAGTGTTTAAAAAAAAATACAAGGTAATGGCAGTGGGATTCAATGAACGTCATTTTAGTCAGGAGGAATTCCAGCTCTTTTATTTATTCTAGGGCTGTCAAACGATTAACATTTTTAATCAGATTAATCACAGCTTAAAAATTAATTAATCATGATTAATCACCATTCGAACTATGTCCAAAATATGCCATTTATTTATGTATATTGTTGTGGGAATGGAAAGATAAGTGAAAGAAGGCGGATATATCAATTTAACATACAGTAGGCCTATCTATGTTTATTATAACATTCTGCGTGTCAAAATGAAAGACAACCCACACACCTATCAATCATCAAACCGTGGGGTCTTAATTCATTACGTGTTGATTTCTATCAACGGGGGAGTACTTCAGGAAAGTCGACAGGGGGCGGCGGCTAGTGGCGTACTTCGTGACCACAGAGTGTGAAGGTTGTGATCAGCTGTTTTAGCGCAGTTCTCCAGTGAAGGGGGGAGTCTCCCTCCGCAGCCGGTTGGCGTAGTTCTCATTCATAACACTCCGTTCGATGTCTCACTATGGGATGCGCCTCATCGCGGAGCAAACAGAAGCATCAATCTCATTACGCCAATCCCGATTGGCTGGTGATCTTGACGTCAACGTCAGGGGAAATCACCCCCTATAAGTAGCTTGCGCCACGATGCATGCGTCATTCAAACACCTCTTCTCGCTTCAGAGCACATCTCGAACGGTAGCCGGGCTAGCTTAACAGTCCACAGACTGAACCCAAAGCTAATTTTCGGTCGACGGGCGTTAGCCGGCTACCCTATTCTCTCTCAGAAGAAGTACCATAGTCAACCTCGCCGAATTCTTCCTCTGGAAGTAAGGTAAGATTTTGATTTGCAAGTTAGCAACACACCAGTTGTGTAACGACTGAATGAACACAAGTGGAGGACTCAATAGCACGACTCGGAGACAGAGGATTAGGATGCAAAAAGGTCTTTATATCCAAGGTTCGGTACACGGGAATCAGATACTAGAAAAACACTGCTGGAACGCTAGGAATAACAAAGACGAACTGGCACTGAAGGGACTGTGGATGCAGACTAAATAGACAGAGGGAGAGATGATAATGGGGCACAGGTGAGGCTAATTAGGGAAGGGAAGCAGGTGGAGTTCAATCAAGGGCAGGAAAGCTGAGACTGAAATGAGAGAAACACAATGAGAACAGGAACAATAACAAAAACATCAGCATGCTGGCTAAACCCTTACAGTACCCCCCCCTCTAGGGACGGCACCTGACGTCCCAGGTTGTTCAGGATGTTGACGTTGAAAGTCTTGGATGAGGTCCTTACTGACATTACTGGTGGAGACCCATGACCTCTCCTCAGGACCGTAGCCCTCCCAGTCAACCAGGTACTGACGTCCCCGGCCTCTAGGTCGAACTGCCAAGAGGCGTTTCACAGTATATACAGGTCCACCATCAATAAACCGGGGGGGTGGAGGGGGTCTGGAGGTGGGGACCAGTGGACTCACTTTAACTGGTTTGATGCGTGACACATGGAATGTAGGATAGGCCCTCAAGGATCGAGGTAGTCGAAGCCGTACTGCCACAGGATTTATGACCTTGGATACCGGGAAGGGACCCACAAAACGAGGAGCCAGTTTGCGAGACTCCACTCGAAGGGGCAGGTCTCGAGTAGAGAGCCACACACTTTGTCCAGGTTGGTAGGCAGGAGCAGAGATACGTCGGCGATCGGCCATCCTTTTATAACGGGCTGAACTCCGTAGTAGCACCTGGCGGGCCCGGCTCCAAGTGCGATGACATCGGCGGATGAGGGCTTGTGCAGATGGAACACTGACCTCCTTCTCCAGGTCGGGGAACAATGGTGGTTGGTATCCATTGGCACACTGAAAAGGTGAGAGACCAGTAGCAGAACTAGGCAAAGTGTTGTGTGCGTACTCCACCCAAATCAGATGCGTGCTCCACGTGGCAGGGTTCTGAGACACCAGGCAGCGTAGACAGGTCTCAAGCTCCTGATTCAGCCGCTCCGTCTGGCCGTTAGACTGCGGATGATGTCCAGAAGAGAGGCTGACTGTGGCACCGATGAGTGAGCAGAAAGCCTTCCAAAACTGTGAGGTAAACTGTGGGCCCCGGTCTGACACAACATCCCTAGGGAAACCATGGAGACGGAAAATATGGAACAACACTGCCTCTGCTGTCTCTCTGGCAGATGGCAATTTAGGCAGCGGGACAAAGTGGACCATCTTCGAAAATCTATCCACAATTGTCAAAATAGTGGTGTTACCTTGAGACGGCGGCAACCCTGTGACGAAATCCAACGAGATGTCAGACCAGGGGCGATGTGGCACTGGGAGCGGGCGCAGAAGACCAGAAGGGGGCTGACGGGAAGTCTTGTTCCGGGCACAAACTGAACAGGCTGCCACGTACTCCTTGACCGACCTCTCCATGGAGGGCCACCAGAACCGCTGCTTAATGAAGAACATGGTGCGGCGAACACCAGGATGGCAGGAGAGGAGGGAAGTATGTGCCCAGTGGATGACCTGTGAGAGAAGAGGGTCAGGAACAAACAACCGGTTCTGTGGGCAACCGTCGGGAACCAAAACATTAGCACTCGCCTGCCTGACCCTCTCCTCAATGTCCCATGTGACTGCCCCCACTACACAAGAGGGGGGAATGATTAGTGAGGGAGTGCGAGGAGCTGGATCGGAATCAAACAGGCGGGATAGAGCATCAGCTTTAGCGTTCTTAGAACCGGGACGGTATGACAGGGTGAAGTTGAATCGGGTAAAGAATAGGGCCCACCTGGCTTGTCTGGAGTTGAGGCGTCTTGCAGATCTGATGTACTGAAGGTTCTTATGATCGGTCCAGACTAGGAAAGGGTGCTCAGTTCCCTCCAGCCAGTGGCGCCACTCCTCCAAAGCCACCTTAATTGCCAACAGCTCCCTGTTACCCACATCATAGTTTCTCTCGGCTGGGGAGAGTTTCCGAGACAGGAAAGCACAGGGGTGGAGCTTGTTGTCCTTCTTTGACCTTTGAGAGATGACTGCCCCAACGCCCACATCTGAAGCGTCCACTTCGACCACAAACTGCTGAAGTGGATCAGGAAGTGTGAGAATAGGGGCTGAAGTGAAGCTCTTCTTAAGCCTCTGAAAAGCCTGTTCTGCTAGGGGGGACCATTGGAACTTCACCTTGGGGGAGGTTAAAGCATGCAGTGGGGCAGCCACAGAACTATAGTTTCTGATGAAACGTCTGTAGAAATTTGCAAAGCCCAAAAATCGTTGCATGAGTTTCTGATTGGAAGGTGTAGGCCACTCAGTGACTGCACTAACCTTTGCTGGGTCCATCTGAATGCTGTTCTCCGAAATGACAAATCCCAGGAAAGAGACGGTGGAGACGTGGAACTCGCACTTCTCTGCCTTCACAAAGAGTAGATTATCCAAGAGACGCTGCAACACCTGGCGGACATGTTGGATGTGGGTCGTCTCATCCGGAGAAAAGATGAGAATGTCGTCGAGGTAGACAAAAACAAACTGGTTGAGCATGTCACGGAGAACATCATTAACCAGAGCCTGGAAAACAGCTGGAGCATTGGTTAATCCAAATGGCATTACGAGGTATTCGTAATGGCCACAAGGGGTGTTGAAAGCAGTCTTCCATTCATCCCCCTCCCTTATCCTTACCAAATGATAAGCATTTCGAAGATCAAGTTTAGTAAAAATCTTTGCATCCTGTAATAGTTCAAATGCTGAAGAGATAAGAGGAAGGGGGTACCTGTTCTTTATGGTAATGTCATTTAGCCCTCTGTAGTCGACACATGGACGAAGAGTCTTATCCTTCTTGTCGACGAAGAAGAAGCCTGCTCCAGCCGGAGAGGAGGAAGGCCGAATTATCCCGGCAGCAAGGGAGGAGTCAATGTATTTCTTCATTGTTTCCCTTTCGGGGCCAGACAAGGAGTAGAGATGTCCCTTAGAGGGAGAGGTCCCAGGGAACAAGTCAATGGAGCAGTCATAGGGTCGATGGGGAGGCAGGGTGGAAGCACGAGTCTTATTGAAAACCTCCTTCAGGTCCCGGTAACAGGTGGGCACCCTGCTAAGATCCGGAAAATCAGAGTCTGCTGCAGCTTGGAGAGGGGTAAAGACAGCAGTAGTTAGGGCAACAGTCACATGGGTGGAGGGCAGAGCTCTCTCTGGAGCAGGAGCAGAAGGGAAACATGTGGCCAAACAATCCTTATGCCAACCCAAAACTCTCCCGGTGGACCAGTCCATGTGGGGATTGTGTTTTACCAGCCATGGGTAGCCCAAAATAAGAGGGTGTGAAGGAGAGTTAAAAAGATGAAAACTCAGGGATTCAGTGTGGCCGTTAGCGATGATTAGTTTAAGGGGCCGAGTACGGTGAGTGACTCGGCACAATAAACGTCCATCCAGAGCCTTTGCTACAAGAGGCCTCAACAGGGGAACAAAATTAAGTCCAAGTCTCTTGGCTAATCTCCAATCAATGAAACTCTCATCTGCTCCGGAGTCAATTAGAGCAGCATGCGACAAAGTCTGAGTAGGAGTAATTAGCTGAGCAGAGGTGAGAGTACGAGAGGGACTAAAAGAAACAGTTCGACTCACCAGGACCCTCCTACTTACTGATGAGCCTGGTCTTTTACTGGGCATCTGGCTACAAAGTGACCCCTCTGTGAGCAGTAAATGCACCTCCCCTCCCGTAGGCGGCGCTGGCGCTCCTCAGGAGTCAGCTTTGCTCTTCCCAACTGCATGGGTTCCTCCTGGGCAGTAGGCGGCGCTGGAGAGTCGGTCGTCTGGAAACGCTGCTTGGAGAAAAAAGGACTGGCCTGAGACTGCCCTCTCTGGCCTGGCGGAGAAAACACAGCTCTCGACTTCTCCCTTTCTCTCTCTACGAGGCGAGTGTCAATTCTTATTGCCATAGCAATGAAACTATCCAGGTCAGAGGGAAGCTCTAGAGGAGCCAACTGGTCCTTGATGGGGCCAGACAGTCCATGGCGAAAAGTGTCGAAGAGGGATGAATCATTCCAGCCGCTGTCTGCAGACAAAGTGCGGAACTCCACGGCGTAGTCGGAGACACGTCTCCCTCTCTGGTGTAAATCCATTAGAGCTCTCGCTGCTTCCCTGCCTGGAGTTGTGTGATCAAATACTTTGCTTAAAGTCTCTGTAAAACCTCTCAGGGAATTACAGACTGGGGAATCTCGAGCCCACTCCGCCGTAGCCCACGCCTCCGCTCTGCCGGTGAGGTGGGAAACGATGTAGGCTACCTTAGCCCGTTCAGACTGGAAGGAAGCGGCTTGCAGCTCGAAGTGCAACCCACACTGGACCAGGAACGCACGACAGTTATCCGAGTCTCCGGAAAAACGCTCTGGTCTGGAGAGGTGAGGAACCGAAGGCAGCGGTGTCGGCATGGTGGCAGGAACAGGACCGGGAGCTGTAGCCGGATCCGACGCTGGAAGCGGAGTAGCAGAGCGTTGTGGATTGAGATGTGCCACCAGCTGCTGGATCTGATCTGCCAGCTGGCAAACCTTGCTGCCGATGGATGACTGGAAACCCTCCTGCCGATCCGACAATTCTCGTACTCCCTGGCAGACAGCGGTAAGTTGTTCATCTTGTAGGTTAAGACGAGCCCCCTGGGATCGAATAGCAGACCGCAAATTCTCAGAGTCGGCTGAGTCCATGGTTCTGGCCAGTTCGTACTGTAACGACTGAATGAACACAAGTGGAGGACTCAATAGCACGACTCGGAGACAGAGGATTAGGATGCAAAAAGGTCTTTATATCCAAGGTTCGGTACACGGGAATCAGATACTAGAAAAACACTGCTGGAACGCTAGGAATAACAAAGACGAACTGGCACTGAAGGGACTGTGGATGCAGACTAAATAGACAGAGGGAGAGATGATAATGGGGCACAGGTGAGGCTAATTAGGGAAGGGAAGCAGGTGGAGTTCAATCAAGGGCAGGAAAGCTGAGACTGAAATGAGAGAAGCACAATGAGAACAGGAACAATAACAAAAACATCAGCATGCTGGCTAAACCCTTACAAGTTGATAGCTTGTGCTTTTTTCCCTCACTGCCGACACCATGGTAGCGAGGACGTTTTTTATTCTTTTTTCTTCCCCGGAGGATAAAAGGATTTAAAGAATATTGCCACACCAGGTAATATTCTTTGAGAGGAAAGGACCCACACTACCTTTTTTCTCCGGATAAAGGACAGTTTGGGACACTTTTTTTCGACATACCTGTTAAGAGTGGGTCCTCTCCATGGACGCCTCTCTCCCTCACACCAGAGGAGTCAGGGACTCGAAGGCTCGGTTCTGTGACTGCGGGTTGAAGATAGCAGGCACAGACTCACACCAGGTCTGCTCGTCCTGCCTCGGGCTGGAACACGCCCAGAAGGCTATCGACGACCCCGGCTCGTGCGGGCATTGTGCCCACCTCACCATAAAGAGCCTTCGCCGACGGTTAGCACGACAAGCTAGCCTGTCGGGACAGGATCCCCTCATGTCCACTGGTTGGCCGGCTGGCAACCAAGCTGGGGCTCCCGACTGGACCTCACCATGGTTTCACCCGCGGAGGATGTCCTGGAATTAAATTACATGAAGGACGAAGAGGATGCCTCTGAGTTCCTCCTGTCTGATTCGGACGAGCAAGAAGACGACGTCTTCATGTCACCAGCTCAGGCTGCAAAGCCTGGAGCGATGGCTGCTCTCTCAGGCGATAGCACACCAGCTTCGCCCTGTCTCAGTATGGACCTACAAGCCGTGTGTCAACGTGCTGCGGCCAGACTAGACATCCCATGGCCCGAAGTGGCCAAGGAGACCTCCAGGTCCCGTTACGAGGGAAAACTGTTTTTCCAAACAACGAGGACAAAGAGGCAACTCCTCCCGGTCTTCCCGGAGATGTTGGATGAGGTGTCGGTCTCGTGGAGAGACCGGCCCTTTAGCAACAAGGCCCCAATCCAGGGTGCCTCCTCCCTTGACTGTGACGGTATGGAGAGGCTCGGCCTGCTCCACATACCGCCTATGGAACCGCTGGTGGCAGCCCACCTCCTACCGAGGATGGGCCCGTCACCGAGCAGGAACCCCACACTGCCAGCAAAAACAGACCGATTCCAGTCGACCATGACGGAACGGGCCTACAAAGCTGCAGCATTGTCCGCCAGAGCTCTGAACGTTTCCTCGATGCTAACCGCGTACCAAGCGGAGCTCTGTGAGGATCTGTCGAGCGATTCTGGACCGGCCACTCTGGACGAGATAGCCGCGGTCACAGACATTTGTCTCCGTGTCCAACGCTGCGCCGTCCAGGCCACGGGCAAAGTGATGGGGATCATGGTGGTGCAGGAAAGAGCTAGATGGCTCAACCTCACCAACCTCCCGGACCGGGAAAAAGAAGATGTGCTGGATATGCCCATCGTTCCCGAGGGAATTGTCGGCTCTGCTCTCGCTTCCATGCAGAGGAGGTGCGAGTCGAAAAAGAAGGAAGACGAGGCCCTCCACCTCTGTCTCCCTCGAAGGGTCCAGCCGCTGCCTCCGCAACAGCGACCCTTCGCCCAAGCTGCTCCGAACCCTGCTGGATCTAGAGTACCAGATCAGCAGAGGTCGCAGCCCGCCCCGAGTCCCCAGCCCAGGCAGGAGACGAGGGCGAGTTGGTCTAGAAAATCTCCGGTCCCGGCTGCAGCCCAGGCGCAGCCAACCCAGAATTTCGGCCAGCAATCAAGGAGGAAGAAGCGAGCGGCATGACAGCCCCTCCTTCTCCCCTCTGTGACAAAGCTGGAAGTTCCTTCTCCGGCTCGAATTGTGTTCCCGCTGCCTCGAGAGATGCCTCAACGCCATCCTCAAGTCCGCACAAAACACATGTCACATCATTATTGTTTGAATAAACCATTTTTCGCTGACGCATCCAGGCTTCGGCCAAGGGCGCAGCTCAAAAAAAATGAAAAGAAAAACAATAAACAGTCCGTTAACCATAAATCCCCTTCTGAGAGCAGCTACGGCCTCTCTCAAAAGGCGGATAATAAACAGGTCTGTGAAGGCACCACCGCCACGCGCATGCGCAGTGCCGGTTGGGGCTTTAAGGGCACTACCGCCACGTGCGCACGCAGTGCCGGCTAGAGCTGTAAAGAATGGCCCGTCAATCCTTTCCCTTTCGAGAGCAGCTACGGCATCTCTCAAAGGACGGATTATTGACGGGTCCGTGAAGCCACCGCCACGTGCGTGCGCAGTAACGGTGGGGACTGTTGAAATGGGGTACCACCGTGTTCAGACACTAGAGGGCCCCATGACACAACAAACAGAGTCTCAGAGGGCAAGAGATGTGACATCTCCGCTGGCTCTAAGGAGCACACAGTGGAAGATGCTCACAACATCTGCTTGGGTTTTCAAGACAGTAACACGGGGTTACAGACTCCAATTCGCTGTCACCCCCCCTCGTTTCTCGGGCATTTTGTATTCACAAGCCCGAGGAGAGTCAGCCCATATTCTAGAGAGAGAGATCCTCTCACTTCTAGAAAAGAGAGCTATATCTGTTGTACCTGCCGAGCAGAGTCAGAGTGGTTTTTATTCCAAGTACTTCCTCGTCCCCAAACGAGGAGGGAACGGAATCCGGCCAATACTGGATTTGAGGGTTCTGAACAGATATCTAAAAAGATATAAATTCAGAATGCTCACTCACACATCTCTGCTGCGTCTCGTGCGACAAGATGATTGGTTTACATCAGTCGACCTGAAATATGCGTATTTCCACGTCCCAGTATATTATCTGAGATTCGCATTTCAGGGGATCTGTTACGAATACAGAGTACTTCCCTTCGGCCTGTCTCTCAGTCCAAGAGTGTTTGTACGATGTACGGAAGCCGCGATAGCCCCGTTAAGACAACAGGGTATTCGCTTGGCGACCTACCTGGACGACTGGCTGCTTCTCGCACAGTCGGAGCACGAGGCTATTACGCAGACAAATGTTCTCGTAAAGCACCTGCTCAACCTGGGGTTCATAATAAACACAGAGAAGAGCATGTTGTGCCCCGCGCAGACTATACTCTTCCTAGGGTTACACCTGAACTCGGTGCCCTTTTCAGCTCGCCTGTCAGCGGAAAGAGTGAAAGCTTTCAGAGCTTGTCTCGCTTTATTCCAGCGTCACAAACATGTTCTCTTCAGAACATGCCTGCGGTTGATGGGGCTCATGGCGTCAGCCATCCTGGTCGTACGACTAGGACGCTTACACATGAGGGAGTTTCAGCGCTGGGTAGCCGCCTTAAAACTAAACCCCGCGCGTCATGGCGCGCGGAGGGTAATGGTTACTGTGAAATGCGTAACGGATGTTTCGAACCTCGGGGCAGATCTGCTGTCCAGAGGTACACCACTTTATGCAGACTGGACTTTACATCCAAGGATTGTGAGCCAGCTGTGGGTGCGTTATGGCAGAGCCACGGTGGATCTGTTCGCATCAAGAGAAAATGCTCAGTGTCAGCTGTTCTTTTCGATGCGCGACCTAAACGCACCGTTAGGCGTGGACGCACTCGCACACGTTTGGCCTTCGGGCCTTCTGTACGCGTTCCCACCCTTGGCTCTGATTCCCCAAACTCTGGCAAGAGTGAGGGAACAACGCCACACACTTATTCTGATAGCTCCGCACTGGCCAGCTATGTACTGGCTGGCGGAGATTTATCAGCTGCTGTGCGGGCAGCCATGGCAGCTCCCACTACACAGGGGCATACTGTCCCAGGCGGGGGGTGAGATTTTTCACCCACACCCAGAGCGCTTGGCCTTATGGGCCTGGCCCCTGAGTGGTACAACCTGAATATAGTGAGACTCCCTCATAGGGTGTTAACATTATTCAGAGTGCGAGAGATTCCTACACCAGGTCTCTCTAACATAGTGCTGTTACTGACCCTGGCTTCCGCCAGGCGAGCCAGTAATGTTTTCAGACACTGTCTGTACATGTACCCAATGGATATTGAGACATTTCCTCAGCCGCTGGGTCCCTACGGGGAACAGCAGCGGGATTTGCTGTGTCCAGTTTGTGCTTACGCACCTGTATGGACAGATCAGGGGTGTTTGTCATAATGACCAACTCCTGGTGTCCTGGGCTAACCCTTAAAGGGGGGCAAGCCGGTTACTAAGCAACGGCTCTCCCACTGTCGTGTGGAGGCTATTGCTTTGAGACCCTTACGAGTCAGAGTTTGCAGGCGCCTTCGGGTCCGCGAGCTCTTTCAAATCAGGGTCTGGCTGCATCCTGGGCTCTGTCCAGGATGTCTCCCATCCAAGACATCTGTGCAGCGGCAAGCGGGTCTTCGCCGCTCACTGTTGTCTGCTTTTACAGGCTGGGCGTATCCGCTCCAAGCGTGGCCCGAGCAGTGCTGGGCACCTTGTTGAGTCGGGACTCCACCTGTTAAATTCCGGTTGGTCGGTGGTCTTCGAGATAAGCTCGTCTGGCAATACGGGAGCTACAATATCCCATAGTGAGACATCGAACGGAGTGTTATGAATGAGAACTATAGGTTACTTACGTAGCCTCAGTTCTCAGAGTAACATTAAGTGAGATGTCTCACCAGACGGCCCTCCTTGCTATGGTGAAGCGAGAAGAGGTGCTTATTTTGAATGACGCATGCGTCGTGGCGCAAGCTACTTATAGGGGGTGATTTCCGTTGACGTCAAGATCACCAGCCAATCGGGATTGGCGTAATGAGATTGATGCTTCTGTTTGCTCCGCGATGAGGCGCATCCCATAGTGAGACATCTCACTTCATGTTACTCTGAGTACTGGGGTTACGTAAGTAACCTATAGTTTTGGCACAGTTCCGTTGTACAGACCGACGTTAACAGCAGCCCTGTCTGTGCACACGGAGACCGACTCTGTCGTCCGGTGATCTAACCGCCTTCTGGAAAAGCTTCACAAGTACGTCGGTACGCAAATGCGCTTTGTGACACAAGTGACGGTACGCATTTCAGATTACGCACATAACCTGCGTACCAGTTATGTGCACCCCTGTACCAGAGCCATATTATTACTATTATATGGCTCTGCCCTGTACTACAGCAAAAGTATTCTGCGTCGGGACTTCCTGCAACAACACCACGCCGTTATCAAAGATGTTCTATTGAGAAGACGATCACTACGTGACAAAAGTTTTCAAAACCGTGGCTACTGAAATCAATCTTACTAACTGCTGTCTGTGCAATTTACAGACTTTATTTTGCTTACTTTAACATCATTTTTCATGGTGGGGCTAAGCCATTTCTTGGTATGGGTGTAGCCTACCCCAGCCATACCCTGGCGCTGCCACTGGTGGCACGTATGGGGCGGGCCATTCTGCACATGTGTTAAATGCGTTAAATATTTTAACGCAATTAATTCAAAAAATTAATTACCGCCGTTAACGCGATAATTTTGACAGCACTAATTTATTCATAACTCAAGTTAAAACTCAATGCATTAAAAAAATAAATTATTCTTTCCGAACAGTGTTTCCATTCAAGTGCGATGTGGGACAATTTTTCAATGTTCTGCTTTTTGCTAAACCCAGTGTAAGTTCAAAAATATGTCCTTGATAAGAACACAACTCAACGAATGTAGAGCCAGCAGGCATCTGTGCTAGTGAAAAGTATTTACTTCAAGAAGAATGTTCAAGGATACAAGTTTAAGAAAGACAAAAACAGCAGCTGCCTATTGCTATGCATCTACAAATTATATTTTAATAAGCGGAGTATTTTACAGGCTGAAAACATGTGACGTTACTTACAAACAGTGTTGGGACTAACGCGTTACAAAGTAACGCGTTACTGTAACGCCGTTATTTTTGGCAGTAACTAGTACTTTTTAAATTCAGTAACTCAGTTACCGTTACTACATGGTGCGTTACTCCGTTACTGCGTTAGTTTTTGTACATAGTCAACAGCCAGGTGAACAGAGATGAGAACTGTACTTAAGTACAGTACTTGAGTAAATGTACTTAAATACTTCCTGTGTCACATGCGGAGACGGGCTGAGGGCGTGTTTGTGTTGTTTACTAACAAGACTGTCATGGCGGTGGCGGAGCTCAAGTCTCTCCACCTGGAGATATTCTCACTATTTCACTTTTGTCGAGCACAAAGAAAAGAACGTTTTAGTTAAATGTAAGTTGTGTCCTGGCGGGTCAAAGAGCCTATCTACTGCCCAAACCAGTCATTCAAATCTCTTAAAACATCTGCAAAAACAACATGCTGGGACGAAGCTCGTAGCTAAGACCACAGAGACTCAGCCGACGCCACTCCACCTCCACCTGCACCTAAGCAGCAGCGGCTGGATTTTAACCAAGGGACTGCTAGCCAGGGAAAAGTCCATAAAGCCATTGCACGGTATGTTGTAGAACACATGCAGGCTATTGCTACAGTGGAGTCACCCGCTTTCAGGGAGCTAGTTAGCATGATAGCATGTCCGGGCGGCACACGGCATATGAAACGGAACACTTTTTCCAACTACCTGGAGAAAGAATATACAAAAATGTAAAGCCAGCTAATATCGATGCTATCCAGATTGCATATAATGCATGTCAAGTTGATCAACAGATTGTATTATTCTCCAATGCAATAACAGTACTGAAATGAAGGCTATAAGGGCATTCATATAATGGAAGCCCTTTTTTAAGTAACTAAAACGTTACTTTTCACAGTAACGCATTTTTTAGGTGTAAGTAATCAGTAAAGTAACTGAGTTACTTTTGAAATGAAGTAACTAGTAATGGTAACTAGTTACTGGTTTTCAGTAACTAGCACAACACTGCTTACAAATAGCCCACATGCACATACAACTATATTAAAATGAAACAATATTATGGATTGGGGGTATATTTAAATTAAACAAGACTACAGTAGAGTGGCGAAGTCACGCCCATCTACTTCCGGTCCATGGGACCTTATTTCGGAAAAATAATGTGAGAGAAAACTTATCTTTCGATCCCATTTGAATTGTGCCATGAATTACACATAGGCCTATGATGTTTGTCAATCTTAAAAAATAATTTCCATGTCAAAAAAGTCACAGTTTGTCGTAAAACTGTTGAAATATAAGACTATGAAGAATACGCAACTAGAAAGACTACAAATCTCAGAGTCGCGTAAGTGATGTCACAATTGTTTTCCTCCACTAAGAGATAGCTAAGATCAGCGCCATATAGATAGAATCTATCTATATGGCGCTGGCTAAGATAAGATAACTTTAACAAGATGCCTGTGTGCTTAGTACCAGGTTGTTATTATACCAGCAATGGGTCTTGCTCGTTCTTTCGCTTCCCGTCTGATGAAAGGACCGGGGTTGCGTTCCAATAATCCAAAAATCAGCTCCTAAATTCTAACCCTATCTCCTATTCCTTGACCTCTGAGTGAAACGTCACGGGGTTAAGGGATAGTGGATAGGAGAATTCAAAAGGATTTAGGAGAAGAGACTGCGGTACTTTAGAGAATCCGAATGCACTTTCACTATCCAACGTGTTTATGATGCGCCAGCGGACGTCATGAACAGTGGTGGGCCGTCAGGGCCAGCAAGGCCTTCTCTGCTGGCCTAAACATCATCAGAATATAAATTTAATTTTGATATATTTTTTCCACAAATATGTATTAAATTATTCCCCATAGTCTATTATTTTCATTTCATAGCTTTCCTCTTGGTTGCGCTGCTTCCAGCCTCAGAACAAGATTTGGAGGGCTGGCCTTTATGTTAGAGCTTTTATCCAATCATATTTCAGCCATAATGTGTTGCCAGGGTCCAAGAAATCTGCCCTTAGGCCTTCAGAATCAACAGTGCGGGCGCCTGTAGCTTAAAGTGAACGGAAACAAAACTGTGGCGTTAACCAATCAGATTTTGAGTTGGCGACAACGGGCCAGCTAGCAGGCGTACGATGACGTCAGCACGTGCACGTCTTTTGATTGGATACGCACTATTGAGAGGCAGAGCTATGTAGAGCTAGCAAACTGAACTTGAATTTGAACGAGCTAATTTGTGTAGATTTCTACAAGCTGTTTTTTTTCAACCCACAATGGCTGAAGGAGGAGAAGAGATCGATTTGGTGGCAGATATAATTACAACGCCATTTTCAAGACGAACTTTTCAAGAAAAGCTACACATTGTGAGAAGAGAACGGCCAACCCTGACGCTAGCGAGCCTATCACAGCGGGGGAAAGGGTTTGTCCGCCACTTTCAAATCACTAACTACGAGCGGTACCCCTGGCTCACAGCCTCCGAGAGGCACTGCAAATGGTACTGCTGGGAATGCCTGCTATTTGCAAATGATCGATTTGGTGTTTGGAGCCACACTGGATTTGCAAACTTGAGTTGTCTAACCAAGGCAGCAACGAGACACCAACGCACGGCTGGGCACTTACAAGCAATGGTGCTTTTGAAAACCTTTGGGGACCTTTGAAGTGCGCCGGGAAAACGGAGCTCCACAACGAAAGGGTGAACAAAAATAGGGACTTATTTGTGGAACTGAAACGCACAGATAAACTGTACAACAGAGTCATTGAAGTCTTCTTGAGGAAAGAAAGGAGGATGGATTTTGTGTTCAAATAATCAGTTGTTTTGGTGAGTACAAAGCATTTTATTTTTTATTTTATTTTAATATATTTTTGTCATTTTATGTCGTTAATATTAAATCAATATTAACGAATTAATATATATGTAATTAAAATGACAAATATATAAAAAATAAATGTTTGATGCTTCTGCAAGAGATAGAGATGTGTGTGGCGCACTGGCTCAGCTGTGCAGTAAAAGTACTCAAGAGCCGCGTTCACACTGCGGTACTTTTCCCACAAAGGTTCATGCGAACTTAGTTCATGATCGCGTTCACACCAAAAAGAGCCGGTACTAAAAGTAGTTCATGCGAACCTTTTTACCCCCTCGAAAGTCCCTGCTAGAGAGCAGGGACTTTCGAGCGGCTCTTTTTTGAGAAAAGAGCTATATTCCTGATTGGCTGGGCGAATTGCAAACCACGCCCCGTAAAACTCCCAAAAAGTTTTGTGAAGCCGTCATTTTATTATCCTCGCATTAGCATTATTAGCATTAGCATTAGCCCAGCGCAGAAACACAGAGAGACTAACTTATGGCAACACAAAATAAAACATGGGAGCGGTGGAGATGAGGAGGTGTCGGCGTTCTGGCGATTTACTCGGAAGGCTTCAGTAGAAGCTGCTGGGACTCCCAGCAGCTTCTACTGAAGCCAGTCCCCAACTCCGGGGACTTCCGGCCGGGGACTTTGGGCGGCAGTATACGCCGTGAAGTGATTTGCGGCCTGCCAGTAAACCCAAAGCAGAAGAAGAATAAGTGACATCAGCGGCTTCATTTGCCTAATCCACCCCCAGGGACTTTTTCTGGTGTGAACGCGATCTGTACTTAGTTCATGCGAACTAAAGAGTTCGCATGAACTAAGTTCGCATGAACCTTTGTGGGAAAAGTACCGCAGTGTGAACGCGGCTATTGAGACTTGTTGAATTGTTTTGGTTTAACCTTTATCAAAGTGGACATTCAGGGCTAGGAATACACTTTCACCACTGTCGCAAATATATCCTCATGAACAAATGCAAATTCATTGTTTGTTTTCTTTTATTTTCAGTGAATAGTTTGTGTCTTTATCGTCACGTTTCTTAAATGAAACTGCTTTGGGTGCGACAATGCGCTGTTTAGTGAACAAACTTGTTAAAGCTCACATACTTTTGGTGGACTTAATAAAACTTTGTAGACTAATGCCTTAAAAGCCCCTTTTATTTTTAAGTTTTGACAGTATGCAAGCGATCTTAAAGCTGGTAGTTTAACACTCTTAATTGTAAATGCGGATATATTGATTATAAATGCTTCGGAAATATTAATATAACTATGTTGTACTTGACTATGTTAAGGTGATGCAATGCCCGGTTATACTGCGTTTCTGTCTAAATGTATAGTTTCTAGAGCCATGGCGTCATAATGATGGTATTAAGAGGTGGAATAATTCAGGTAGGACTGTGTCGGACATCACTGAAGGCCTAGGTGTGAAATGCACGGCCCGCCACTGGTCATGAATGTGTGTCTGCTGCTGTGGGGAAACTATGGAAACTACAGTTTTCTATACAGCGGACTACAACATGGATGTTTAATAAGAACGAGGGAAATCTTTTGAAAACGGGGGTACAACGAGCGGATACAGATTTGCTGCCGATATTACGTAATTTCGGATGGTGGACCCACAGAGAGTTGCCATCAGAAACAATGCCTGACGTGTTTTGGACGTAATCTAGTCTTTGTTTACATTAGCAAGCCTCGCACTCAGAGCTAACCTGTAGCCTACTGTAGAGAGTATGTGTTTAAAAAGCAGTAAATATAAAAAGGAACTCACCTTGTGATAAACCCGCAAGAGAAATAGCATTTGAGATCCACTTTATCTTCGGTAGAATTCTGATCAGGCATTAGCTCCGCCTCCTCTTTTTTTTTTTTTTTAAAGCTAAGGACCCAAAATCTGCGTTTCTCGAACAGGGCTGCAACAGAGGGGTATGAGCAGCATGAGGCATGGCTACAATGGGTGAACCGTTTGGTATTTTAAGCAAAAAACTTCACAGACATGTTTTGTATAGGTATGGCCCTACAATATATTTTTCCAATATAGCATAATAGGTCGACTTTAAGTACATGTACTTTGTTACTGTCCACAATCTGCCTCGAAGTATTTTAATGTTGTAGCTGTTGAAGATGGTCATTTTAAAATGTTTTTAAAATATACTGTTAGTAGTTAAACCAACAATAATCCTAGGGCTGCAACTGACAGTTATGTAGGCACATTTATTTATTGTCTTAACGCTGTGCGATTAAAAGAATAAACACAAATAGCAGGATAGGCACACATATTTGCTATATCTTGCCCCACTGAAAAGGCACTGCACCGATACTGTTAAAATATTGGCATAGTTCATCCCTGTGCTGCTTAGCTCGAGCTGTAGCATTTAGCTATTTGTTGTTTGTATAATCACGCAGTCTTCCGGTTGCCTCTTTTGAATGAGGATGCACACTACCGTCGCCTGCTGGTTAGGAGAGTTATTGCGACTCACGCAATAAGCAGTAAGTGCTACTTGGCCGTCGGTTGAAATCTTTGCAGTGTGTTCCAGTGCAACTTTTTGGCCAAGACTCAGGAGACGTGAGGCGACACAACAGTCGGGTCCGTCGGGACGTGTTATTTGGTGTCAGTTTGGTGTGTTAGGATCTTTAGCCACAGTGGTGCTTTCAGTCAAATGCTAAATTGCTCAAAATACCAATGCTAACCTGATAGTAAGCAGGATGTATGTTGTATGTGTATCTTGCTTTAGCATATAAGCAGTGGCGGCGCCAGAGTATTTTTGTTGGGTAATCTATGGTAGGGCTAACCCATACAGTGGTGGGGCTCAAGTCAGTATTTGCAATGTAATTACATACACGCTATATCGCCCCCCTTGACAGTGAAACGCCACGCGGTGGTTTCGATTATTTCCCTGTCTCAATCAAAATGAAACTGTATGAAATAAAACTGCACATTTGTCTTGTAGTAAATAAAAAGGGATCACTGTGAACATGACGTATGATAGTACACGTTGAAGATCCAATGGGGATACTGAATGGCGGTTCCGATTGATCTCTTCAGTAATGCATGACGCAGACCCAAAGTTTCGTTGCTCTGATTGGCTGTAGGTCTATTCAAATTGCATTCGGAGGCATTTTGATCTGACCGTGGCCGCGCTGATATTATAACGCCAGAGAATTTCCATACCTTTAGTGTATAAAACTCCCCCACTACTTAGACTATTCCTTGCACCCCTCTTCTAGCATAAGCCTGAATGGTCTCAACCATATTGCATCAGTAACGTGCACTTTTTGGTACAGCAGGATCAGTTTGTGTGTTGTGGACACGACCCGTATGTTTGCGCAAGCCATTTTCTCAACATTTAGCATTTTGCTTATTATTTAATTTAATTTGCTTATTTTAACATACTTTTTCATGGTGGGGCTAAGGTGGGGCTAAGCCATTTCTTGGTATGGCTGTAGCCTACTCCAGCCATACCCTGGCGCCGCCACTGAATAAAAGCATGCTAGCATTGCATAATTAACACACACCAAAAAGTGAAACTGATGCCAATGGGAGTGTCATTAGTTTTGCAGGTTTTCAGTCATAAACCAAAATAATTGGACAAATTGCAAAGTCAGTACGAACCATTGTCTGGGAAACAATCATTCCTGTATAAAATGTTGTGCCAATTGTTTGTTCCTGAGATATTTCAGGACCTAATTCCCATTCCGATAAAACTTCAGAAACTAAGTAAAGAAAGTTACATAAGTAAACACAATAGAGAGTAGCTGAATTATTGGGTCTCCTAACGAAACAATATTTTATGGGTGATGTTTCTTAATGCTGTGACAGCTTGAACACAGAGTTTCTTTCAAAGACTTCTACTTATAGGCATGACTGTGATACAAAGTTGCTGGGTAGCATGGTTAGCCCTTACTGTATTTATGCAGAGCAAGCAGCATGTTGTGTGTGTTGTGGTACATGTTTGTTTGAACCTGATTGATATTGTGTACCGGGAAGCCTACACAGCCTGCACATTGGAGGTCCAACCACAGCTGAATAAACAACCCAGTCTCACGGCATTTCGTGTTCACCAACACGATTTTTAATCTATTGATTTGTGTTCACCAACACGATGTGCCCCTTTTTTTCGTGTTGCACAGCACGATTTTAAAAGCAATGTATTTCTACTGCCTGCAGCACATCTTTTTCTCCGGTCGGGTCGAGGAAGACCGGAAGCTGTGTGGTTCATAAAAACATGTTCTTACTCAATATCAAGCCACAGTTATTGCTTTTATTTGAAATCGTATAATTTCGGACTTTTGTTGCCGTCTGTGAGGAAAATAAATGGGGCTCAGAGCCTCAGGATACTGAAATCTGTATTTTTTAAATCCTTTTCTCCTTCTAATTTGTTATTCTTTTCGAAATAACACACTGTTATTTACTCACCAATAACACTCAATTATCCTTGCTTTTATTTATTGGTTTAATTCCATAATCTCGGGCTTTTTTGGCGTCCGTCAGGAACTGAATTTCAAAATAAAAATAACCGGAAACAGACGTAGGCATTTCGAGCGATTACCCAAGATCCTCAGCAATGGTTTTAAGCTTGCTTATTGGATGTTTTAGCCGCAATGCATGCTGGGATTTGGTGTTTATATGATATGAAATCTGGAAAACATTTTAAAAGAATAAAATAATACTTAATTCCGAGTGTTCTTGCTTTTCTCTTTGAAAGTCATCACATAACGGCATTGTAATACACGGTTCGGCTGCATTGTATATTACAGATCTGCCGTAGTTCTTTATTTATAGAGCCCTGATGAGAAGACCTTTGGAAAAACTGAGAAAATGCCGCCTAAACTGAATACTTGGCGTGGATCATAAATATATTCAACAATTAAACAACATCTTCAATTTCTCTTCACACAATACGTCTCCTTGCAGTATCAACACTAATTCGGCTGACTTTTACATTTGATCTAATTCACAGATAGGTTATATTTACACCATAACGGTGCACAGCTGATATAAAAGGACTGTAGTTTTTAAAGATATTACTGATTTTCTTTGAATGTAAGAATGTAAATACTGAGTCTGAAATAGTATAGCAATATGCTGTAAAATTATGTGAAAGCATGAATAAAACGTGTCCTACACTAATAATACAAAGTTATTATGGCTGTGTTTACCTTGTGTGCACGGCCTAGTGGTTAAAGCACGTTATTGAATTGTTGTTTTTATGTGTTATAATATAACACATAAAACCAATAATGTACTCTTAATATGTTTTTCATCAAATATTATTTGAATATTTCAATAAAAATATATTTTATATATTTTCAATAGATTAAAAATCGTGTTGGTGAACACGAAATGCCGTGAGACTGGGTTGGAATAAATCACACTTTAAAAATACTGCTGTTGCATTGAGTGTCTGCACAATGATGTCAATTGATAGTACTTGACACTTAGTTCTGAGGATTAAATTCAAGCGATAACAATGTTTCTGTTTCTCTCTGGCTGTGACCCGTGCAGGTGTAAATATGTGGACAACAGACACACTTGTCCACTCGTAGCAACCATCACATCCCCTTACATTATGTTGCAGTTTACATATTTGGACTCAGGGGAGCAGACAGTTACTTTAGGTTTCATCACTTTTTATTCATAATTCATGGGTTTAGAAGCGATCAAAAATAACCACATCAGCATTCAAGCATTGTTCAGTGACTTTAATTATGCAGACAAACATTATTTATGCTTTGTCAAGCATTTGGAAGAAAACCCAAAAAACAGGGTGCAGCAAATAAAATAAATTGCTAAAGCCCTCTCATATTTGAAGTGGAGGTCATTTGTCATTTAGACAGTCAGTCTCCGTCTCTGCTGTTCCGCCTCTTCTTTTCTCATTGTTGACCATTTCTTTCTGCTCATTTCATCAAATGTCTAATTTCCTCTTATTTGTGTCTTTGCGTTCTGTCTGATCTTTTCAGCAATAACACAATATTGTGCTTTGGATTAAACATTCTTTAGAAATGTGCCTCCATAGCATATCTAAAAGAGAAACAGCATATAAAAACAGCACTGCAGCAGAAGAACTGCAAACATGACTACATATACAATTCATGATGTATTCTTAAGTTGCTTTACTTTGAAAATGGCCTGCTTCGCCTCTACTCTTGTAATCTTGTAAGCAATTGCTTTTTTTCAAAGCAGTTAATTTTAAGTCCAAAACAAACTTTAAATAATGGATTACTGGAGCTTCCTCCTTCTTAACCCACATGGTGTAATAACCTGTCAAGATTTTGCCCAATTTATTTATTTACCCTCTTAGTGACACACTCTCTCGGAGCATTCCAGCATTTGTTTGAGTCTCAAAGCGGGTGCACATAATCTCACTGAGGAAAATTAAGCAGACAACAAGCAGTGATGCTGCTCTGCCAATGGCCAAGCTAGTGGGCATGTACTCGGTCTGACTAATACTTGTATTGCATTGCTTAGACAGCTTCTTTCTTTGCTTATTTGTAGATATCAACACACAAAGGCTTTGAAGTATTGGGCTCCTGCTAATCTCCTCTTGGTCTGCAATATGCTATTATAATAACATGGTTTAAGTAAATAGCCTATCTTCTTCGGTGGTGGCAATATTTGTAATCTCTTGGCTTCGTTTGTCGATCATAATACAATTTAAATAGAGGATACACCGTGTGTACTGTGTTATCAAAAACCAAGAAAGCATAGTTGGTATAAAATACATGATTGTAGATGTCTCTCATACTCCACAAATTGTTTTGTGTTTATACACTGGATTACTGCTTTAATAAACAATGCAATTAATGATTCAACTACAAGTGACGTGGAACACAGATTTACTGTTAGAGTTTAATAAAGTATATTGTCAATCATTCAACCCTGTGTTGGTGAAATGAACATTCATAAATGGATAGTTTTGTTTATTTTCTGATGTTCAGAATAGAATGTACAGATATTCAAATCTATTTGTGCACATTGGCCTTTGTTAATGTTAAGTGGACTCTGCTGCTGATAAGTCACATTAGCAGTGCTGGAAATGAATTCTGCTCACATAACAGTATGACGTTGGTTAGAGAGATTGTCCCATAAATAGCAGCTCACAGGTGCACTCTCAGTGCCAGTCCATGTATATCCAAAAACCAACCTGATCTCACCAGAATGCGTGACTCCACCACGACTCCTTAACACCACAATGCGTGGTGGAGTCACGAACTTTGTTACATTTGCGTGTCGGCACCACGCAAACAACCCCAATGTAAAGTGAATGAGGCTCCTTTGTCGTGGTGCACACACGCATTTCTACAACGTGCATTGTGTGTAATGCAACTGTTATTTTTATTAAATTAGTTAGTTTTTAAGGAAGGCCAGAGCTTCAGCTGTGTCAAATAGATTGTTCCCTTCACTTAACGTTATTTAAAAGATAATGATCATGTCCCCTGTATTGTATTACGAGCGTCCATTCCCATTGGATAACGGAGAATTTTACACCCGGAAGTAAGTAGCCTATTCTCCTTACTGTCGATTGATTTTACAGTGATATCTGCACTACTCATCGACTAAAAAACACCAAATTGTCCTTGTTAATTACACAACATTGATTGGTTTGAATTGTGTACAATGCTTTTGTATTTTCCCCCTTCGATTCGGAGAAACAAATATATTTTCGGAGTTTTTGGACGGCAGAAGACACTACACTACCCAGAATCCTCAGCTATCGTTTGGGACTACACCATGTGCTTAGCTTGACAAACCCCGTGATCAGTCCTCAACCTCTGTGATTGGATGCACGACGTTTACACAGAGCGTCCAAAAGGACTTTGAAATGGAATGAAACCCATCTACGGCACACTATTCAAAACAGGAATCGAACGTGTCCTACCCCCCTCCCCCCCTTAGGTCACAGGCTCCTCCAACAGTGCTACGCAATAAAACAGATGCACAGAAAAAATTGTGAAATAGTGCAATAAGAGTCTATATACAAGTGATTGGAATATGATATATTAGATAAATAATTTCTAAGTAGCAGCCAGATGAATGTTATTTCTAAATTCAGGTGTTTAATAGTCTTCTGGCCTGTGGGATGAAGCTGTCTCTGTGTCTGGTGGTTTTAGTCCGAATGCTGTGGTACCGCCTGCCAGACTGCAGCAGACAGAACCGTTTGTGGCTGGGGTGATGGGGGTCTTTTATAATCCTGAGGGCTTTCTTTAAGGTTAACCTGGTATTTTTAATCCACTACATTTATTTTAGTTACTTTACAGATTTTGATTAATGATGTGAAATATAAACAACCCTTAAATCAGACTTTAGTTACACCTGAATGAAATTCAGTGAAGGTGATTGTCAAGTGCCAACAATCAGGCGAGATATTTGATAGTTGGTGCTTGAGAAGACTAAATATTTATCTGCAGATCCGTTTAAAGCATGTTCATTACTCGTTATTCTCTAATAGTTAATTAAAGACTGTATATAATTGCTATTTTGCACATCCCTTTCAAGATTTCAAGATTTTCTAAGGTTTATTGACATATCATATACACAACAGTGTAGTTATGCAATGAATGAAAAACTTGGGTCACAGGTTCCTCAACAGTGCATTACAAGACATCTATCAATGTGTGTACCTCCACCATTACACTGTCGTATTCTGCACATTTCTTTAAATAAAGCCTTATTAGTTAGCACATCCTCCTATCAGGCACTAAACTGTTTTACTCTAGATATCATTTGAGTATCTTCTTGATATTTTCTATTCTATATTTATATAATTGACCTTCTACTTTCCCACTATGTTGTATGTACTCTTAATATTTGAATGTTTTCATAAAATATAACACATTCAAAAGTGCTTTACAAAAATGAAAGACATTAAGAAAAAGGCATTTTAAACAGTCATTAAAAAGCAACACAATCTTCCTGCATTGCAATTACTCTAAACGTGTAATAACGTGCTTTAACCAGTAGGTGGTTTGGGTTAAAAGGCTGTCAAGTTTACAGTGTTAACAAAATAAAATATACTGCTGTTTCCGGTTTAGTTTACGACGAATATTATTTTGTTATTGTTTTGATATTTGTAACACAAAAGCGATGGAAAAAACCCATAGCAACCAAAAAAAGATGGTCTTAACATGACCCAGTCGTATAGTAGTTAATAAAAAACAATAATATCAAAACAAAATATTACTACTAACTTTATTGTGAAATTAAAACAGAACGGTAAAAGAATAGTTTCCGGTGTATTCTGAGCCCGATCTCTGTAGATAAATAAAGAACTAAGACAGATGTGTAATATTTAATGCAGCCAAACCATTTATTACAATGCATTCATGTGATGACTTTCAAAGAGTAAAGCAAGCACTGCTGAATAAAGTATGATTTTCTCTTTTACGAAACCTTTTTTTTCATATGGAATGCAGTTGGAGGTCAACCAATCACAGAGCTTGAGGACTGATCACGGGGTTCATGATGTAGTCCCAAACGATAGCTGAGGATTCTGGGTAGTGTAGTGTCTTCTGCCGTCCAAAAACTATTTGTTTCTCCGAATTGAAGGGGGAAAATACAAAAGCATTGCACACAATTCAAACCAATCAATGTTGTGTAATTAACAAGGACAATTTGGTGTTTCTTAGTCGATGAGTAGTGCAGATATCACTGTAAAATCAATCGACAGTAAGGAGAATAGGCTACTTACTTCCGGGTGTAAAATTCTCCGTTATCCAATGGGAATGGACGCTCGTAATACAATACAGGGGACATGATCATTATCTTTTAAATAACGTTAACTGAAGGGAACAATCTATTTGACACAGCTGAAGCTCTGGCCTTCCTTAAAAACTAACTAATTTAATAAAAATAACAGTTGCATTACACACAATGCACGTTGTAGAAATGCGTGTGTGCACCACGACAAAGGAGCCTCATTCACTTTACATTGGGGTTGTTTGCGTGGTGCCGACACGCAAATGTAACAAAGTTCGTGACTCCACCACGCATTGTAGTGTTAAGGAGTCGTGGTGGAGTCACGCATTCTGGTTTGATCAGGTTGCCAAAAACAGCAGTGTGTCCTTCAGTAAAACATTGAAAACATATACACTCCATACAAAGTCGTTCAGGCAGACAAAAGCAAAAGCTTGGAAAAATATGGTAACAGCTCTACAGTTCAGAATAACAATTGTTTATTGAGAATCAAACATCTGTAACATTTATATTACTGCACACACCCACACAAATAACTATATGTTGTTGTTGTGTGTGTAACATGACCAATACACATGTAACATTTCAAGATATCAATTACGTAAAGCAACACAATATACTGCATGAATAGCTCTGATTATGTAAATCTTTAACAACCAAACATTTGGGAAAAGGCGTATTTTATTGATATATATTTGTCCTACATAATTAATGAGTTTGGTTTCAGTTCCTCAGCTGAATTTATTTTCTTAAATATTTCATTCAACAGCAGATTGCACACTGTTCACAGTATTGTGGATTTGTACTTACTTTACTTACCTGTCATGTTGAAGGCTCTTTATTTCACCAGTCAATGTACGGCATGTGTTATGTGCTACATTCAGCTGTGGTCATGAGCACAGGGTATTGACTCAAACTATGAGATCATGGATACAACGGCTGAGAATACTTTTCTTGGTAGTGTGTGGGCTGCTCATAGCCACAAAAGCACATCCAACTAGGAGAGTGGTTACATACCCAGAGCACATCAGAGGATTTACATATCCCACCTGACCTGCATGGAACACCTCAGGATCCCCCACAAGGAGCTTTTGGCTTGGGGAAATGATGTCTGGATTACTTTGATTGGTCTCCTGCCTCCGAGACCCAGAGGAGTGGCAGCAATTGGATAGACAGGAAATCAGCATTTTCAATTTCTCAATCTATTTTTGAGTTTCTAGTAAGAACTGGTTGCAAGCACAAGAACTAAAAGTAAAAAAATCTGTTTATTGTTCAGATTCTATAGCACAAAAACTGAAACACTGATCAGGACAAGAGACACTAGTAAACACAAATCACTTTGTAGACCGTAATATGATCAATGTCTCCTTAATATTGCACACAACAGTCAACACAAAATGTACTTGCAGCATGTGGCTGTAAAAGTAAGAAATATGAACTGCAGGTATAGGACATCAGCACCATGCAGTGGCATAAAGCAAGTCTCTCCAAGACACAGATAACTGCTCCAGGGGCCCATTGTGGTATATCTACAGCTTTATTTGTCTGTATGATGCAATAACAGTGAGGTGCTTTCTCAGCAAATCCTCTATATATGTTTTTCCTTCACTGCCCAGAATGTGCCTTTCTTTGTTCTCCTCCTGATGTGCTGTGTGGACATGCTTGGATACAAAGTATTTGACAGTGTAATGTGTAGTGTGAAGTACTGTATAAACATAGTCCATCAGTATGCTTAACTAAATATAATAAGTCCCCTTATTGCATTGTGAACTGCTTCTTCTTCTAGTTTAAGTTTGATATACTGTTTACATTTGTCTAAAAAGAAGAGTTCCAGTAACTTGATTTTTTTTCAAAATATTGAAACCATTATTACTACCTTTTGAGTAGCTGGAATGTAGAAAACAACTTCAGACAATTGGAAATGTAACATATTAGTTTATAGCACATTTGTAATTTAGTTACTTGAGGCGTTCGGTTCCTTTTGTTTGCACTTGTAGCCATTGTTAGCGTATTGTTGCAAGGTTTCAGTCAATTTGGACTCACTTCTCTAATCACTTGTTTCTTGCTTTTGGATGAGGCTATTGAGCTGAGAGAAACACTGCCCAGAAGTGTTGTTTTCTATTTGCTTTAGCTTTGCCAATACCAACTTGGCTGTAGCCAAACTGTGAATGGTTCTGTGTGTTTCCCGATTATACAATTGTCTTTTTAATTTCACAAATTCAACAAACCTGACAGCATTAACAAGAGAGCATAATAACATCGGCACCTCTGTTGTTTCCCCGACTCAGACTGCAAGGAATCTGGGCGTGATCCTAGATAACAAACTGTCCTTCACTGCAAACATCGCTGCTACAACCCGCTGCTGCAGATACACGCTTTACAACATCAGGAGGATACGTCCCCAGCTGACCCAGAAAGCGACGCAGGTTCTGGTCCAGGCTCTCGTCATCTCACGCCTAGACTACTGCAACTCCCTCCTGGCTGGTCTACCTGCTTGTGCCATCCGACCTCTGCAGCTCATCCAGAATGCAGCGGCTCGTCTGGTCTTCAACCTTCCTAAATTCTCCCACACCACGCCGCTCCTCCGCTCCCTCCACTGGCTTCCGGTAACTGCTAGAATCCACTTCAAGACAATGGTACTTGCATACCATGCTGCGAATGGATCTGGCCCTTCCTATATCCAGGACATGGTTAAACCGTACACCCCAGCACGTGCACTCCGCTCTGCATCAACAAAACGGCTCGCTGCACCCTCGCTGCAAAGGGGACCCAAGTTCCCATCAGCAAAAACACGTGGGTTTGCTATCCTGGCTCCAAAATGGTGGAATGAGCTCCCCATTGACATCAGGAAAGCAGATAGCTTACACACCTTCCGGCGCAGACTGAAAACTCATCTCTTTCGACTCCACTTCGAGCGATAGAACTATTAACAAAGCACTTATATACTAATAAAGGACTGGCTTACCTAAAGCCAGTTGAGTAGCACTTGAAATGTTTTTGCTCTATGAAACCTGATGTACTTTATGATTCTGTTTTCTTCAAGTTTGTATTTTGTTGGTCGAACGCACTTATTGTAAGTCGCTTTGGATAAAAGCGTCAGCTAAATGTAATGTAATGTAATATCATAGAAAGCAATAAGCTGAGATCCAGTTGTGCCATTAAATTGAAATAGGTACACAAATCTATTCAGACTAATGTGCTCTTGGAATATAGACATTGGACAAACAATGTACAACAATTGATGACACAATTGGACTAAAATACAATGATTAGGCGTGATACCTTTTAGATAATATATGGTATTGTATTCGTTCCTGTAGATTTTACACCCAGTATTTTCTTTTGTATCCATTGAAGGGGGTTCAATGGTCCTGTGTGTATCAAAGCTGCAAGATACCCCTGCTGAAAAAGAATGTATGCTGTTCAGGAAAAGCTATGTGTCCTTAATGAATGAAAAATGTTAACAAGTAATTTGCCTTTTTGTGAATTATTTATTTGTAGTGCATGCATTTGTTGTTTTGTATTAAATTGCTCTTCTCTTTCTTTTCTATTTCGTTTTTTCTGTCCCATAACCCATTTTGAATTTTCTATCCTTTTAAGATGAGGTTTGCCCCTTAAGTAATTCCAAAAATGTAGATTGTTTATAACCCAGAAGACTCAACAAGAAACTGACAACCCCTAATGAAAAAATACATTACAGCAATATTACAATTAAAGTTTAAAAACAGAATGTGCACAGGCTTCCTCTTATTGTAAATGCGTTGTGTTGTGTGAGTCCTTGGAAAGTGTGTAGGCGTGGCGTTTCACCATCTAAAAGTTGATAAGCTTTGCCCCGCAGGCAATGGCTGAAGGCTACTGCCTGTGCTGCAATTACATATGGAGGAGGAATTCAAATAAGCAGCATTTCTGAATGATACATGATCATAATACAAATCAAATCATATTCAGTAAACGTAAACATTTTTGCTTCATGCCGATAGATTCAGCTTCCAGAGGCCTGTACTACGAAGCAGGATTTTCGCTTAGCGGGCTAACTTCAGGGAAAACTCGGGCTTTCCGGTCCGACGACGCTGGTTCTCTTTTTAGCGGGCTAGATCTCCATGGTAACTTATATTATGTTGTGCGGCTAACCTGGGGCCTATACTACGAATGAAGATTGTCGTTTAGCAAGCTAACTTCTGGGATTTCCGGTCCCACGAAGCTGGTTCACTTTTTAGCGGGCTAGATAATTTATTCTGAACGGATAGCCTGCGCCGGAGCAGGATAGGTTCCAGGATAAGAGATCAACTGTGCGGAGTTCTATTTCGTCCCTACTGACCGCCAGAGGCGGTGCTTTTAGCACTGGATATGTCCATCGCACGCATGCGCAGTTCGAGTACCTAATAACAACAAAGTCACCTGTGACCCACGTGACTACGGCTACATAGTCCGGCGTCACTAATGGATCGGTTCCTTTTCATCTTCTCGCTTCGCGAGAGTACCGCGGCTACATTCTTGTAGCCTACAGCGTTCAGGTTTGAACGTTTGATCTGAGGGATTTCTCTGCAAGCAGCTGGCCGCGTGCAGCTTCGCGACTGACAGTCGGAGCTACGGGTTGTTAACGCGTCCTCCAGGAGCTGTGGCCGGCTGTGCGCTGTGCAGAGCCTCGACGGACAGGTTTGTGTCAACTTGTTGCTGGTGATGGCTGTGTCCCCGCACCCTCTCCCAGCTAAGTTGTCCTGATTGCTGTCTTATTTATTGTTTGGCTTAGACTTTCTGGTGACGACAGTGTTCTCGTTTCCTCTCCCATAAAGTTGCCCTTATTATGCTCTTTTGAAAGTTCTGCTTGTGGCGCAACGCAGTCTCACAGCATTTCGTGTTCACCAACACGATTTTTAATCTACTGTATTGATTCGTGTTCACCAACACGATTTGCCCCTTTTTTTCGTGTTGCACAGCACGATTTTAAAAGCAATGTATTTCTACTGGTAATGTGTTTCGTGCCTGCAGGCTGCAGCACGTCTTTTTCTCCGGTCGGGTCGTGGAAGACCGGAAGCTGTGTGGTTAAAAAAAACATGTTCTTACTCAATATCAAGCCACAGTTATTGCTTTTATTTTAAATCGTATAATTTCGGACTTTTGTTGCCGTCTGTGAGGAAAATAAATGGGGCTCAGAGCCTCAGGATACTGAAATGTGTATTTTTTAAATCTTTTTTTCCTTCTAATTTGTTATTCTTTTCAAAATAACACACTGTTATTTACTCACCAATAACACACAATTATCCTTGCTTTTATTTATTGGTTTAATTCCATAATCTCTGGCTTTTTTGGCGTCCGTCAGGAACTGAATTTCAAAATAAATATAACCGGAAACAGACGTAGGCATTTCGAGCGATTACCCAAGATCCTCAGCTATGGTTTTAAGCTCGCTGATTGGATGTGTTAGCCGCAATGCATGCTGGGATTTGGTGTTTATATTATATGAAATCCGGAAAACATTTTAAAAGAATAAAATAATACTTAATTCCGAGTGCTCTTGCTTTTCACGGTAATACCGTGAAAAGCCGTAATACACGGTTCGGCTGTATTACATATTACAGATCTGCCGTAGTTCTTTATTTAGAGAGCCCTGATGAGAAGACCTTTGGAAAAACTGGAAGCCGCCGCCGAAACTGAATACTTGACGTGGATCATAATTATATCAACAATTAAACAACATCTTCCATTTCTCTTCACACAGTACGTCTCCTTGCAGTATCAACACTAATTCGGCTGACTTTTACATTTGATCTAATTCATAGATAGGTTATATTTACACCATAACGGTGCACAGCTGATAGAAAAGGACTTTAGTTTTTAAAGATATTACTGATTTTCTTTGAATGTAAGAATGTAAATACTGAGTCTGAAATAGTATAGCAATATGCTGTAAAATGATGTGAAAGCATGCATAAAACTATACATCTTCAGATGTTGTACATACACACTAATAATACAAAGTTATTATTGCTGTGAGTACCTTGTGTGCACCTCCTAGTGGTTAAAGCACGTTATTGAATTATTGTTTTTATGTGTTATATTTGATTAAAAAAATATTAAGAGTACATACTTTCATAGGGGGAAAGTATGAATATAGAAATATAGAATATAAAAAATCAAGAAGATACTATAAGTGATCTCTACAAAAAACAGTTTAGTGCAGGATGTAAAAAGATATTAATAGGAGGAGGTGCAAAACAGAAAAACGGATTAACCTTTATTTAAACATTAAATAACAGATTAAGGTCTTCTTTTAAATAAGAAAAAAAACTTTGGGGGTATGGTATCATACAGATAAATATTAAGCCTGACAAAGTAATTAACGTCTAATATATTGCTTTCCTGCAATGTTAACTATGTTGAAGCACTTATTTTAACTGATATTATACACATTAATTATACTCTTATGTATGTAGATAGAATAAGAAATGTGCAGAATATGACAGTTTAATGGTGGAGGTACACACATATTGATAGATGTCGTGTAATGCACTGTTGAGGAACCTGTGACCCAAGTTTTTCATTCATTGCATAACTACACCGTAGTTGTGTATGATATGTCAATAAACCTTTGAAAATCTTGAAAGGGATGTGCAAAATAGCCATAATATACAGTCTTTAATTAACTATTAGTAGAGAATAACGAGTAATGAATATACTTTATTACTTGTTTCCATTCATGTCAATTGCAGATACATGTTTAGTCTTCTCAAGCACCGACTATCAAATATCTCTCCTGATTGTTGGCACTTGACAATCACCTTACCTGAATTTTACTCAGGTGTAACTAAAGTCTGATTTAAGGGTTGTTTATATTTCACATAATTAATCAGAATCTGCAAAGTAACTCAAATAAATGCAGTGGAGTAAAAATACCAGGTTAACCTCTGAATTGTAGTGGAGTAGAATTACAAAGTAGCAATGAGCTGTCATGTGGGTATATATTAATGCTGCGCATTATGGAGACAAGCGATTTTCACCCATTTATTAATTATATGTTTTACATTTGATAACACCAATGTGTTTAATAATGGCAACTTCTAATTGTGGGAAAAACGAAAACGTTCAGTAGAAACGTCCCATAGAAAATTTTGCGAAACACAATAGCCAGCATGTGTAGTTCTGGGGGGGTGTTCAATTCCAGTTTTGGATAGTCTGGCGTGGTTTCGTTCCATTTCACACAGCTGTTTGACGCTCTGCGTAACCTTACGGGGACTGTAGTCCTAAACGATAGCTGGGGATTATGGGTAGTGTAGTGTCTTCGGCCATCCTAAATGTTGACAATCGCAATGATGCTCGAAATGTCCCTTATAGGCCTACGTCTGTTCCCGGTTATTTTTATTTTGAAATTCAGTTCCTGGCGGACACCAAAAAAGCCCGAGATTATGGAATTAAACCAATAAATAAAAGCAAGGATAATTGTGTGTTATTGGTGAGTAAATAACAGTGTGTTATTTTGAAAAGAATAACAAATTAGAAGGAAAAAAATACAGATTTCCGTATCCTGAGGTTCTGAGCCCCATTTATTTTCCTCACAGACGGCAACAAAAGTCCGAAATTATACGATTTAAAATAAAAGCAATAATTGTGGCTTGATATTGAGTAAGAACATGTTTTTATGAACCACACAGCTTCCGGTCTTCCACGACCCGACCGGAGAAAAAGACGTGCTGCAGCCTGCAGACACGAAACACATTACCAGTAGAAATACATTGCTTTTAAAATCGTGCTGTGCAACAGGAAAAAAAGGGGCAAATCGTGTTGGTGAACACGAATCAATAGATTAAAAATCGTGTTGGTGAACACGAAATGCCGTGAGACTGGGTTGCTATTCCAATATAAATTGCATTCCCGCTATAATGTTAATACAACACAACTGGTGGACCATACTGCAGAAATCTCAGTCACAAAAGCATGGTAATGTTCATGGCATGTCCATGCATAACTATAGCCGCGTTCACACTGCGGTACTTTTCCCACAAAGGTTCATGCGAACTTAGTTCATGATCGCGTTCACACCAAAAAGAGCCGGTACTAAAAGTAGTTCATGCGAACCTTTTTAACCCCTCGAAAGTCCCTGCAAGAGAGCAGGGACTTTCGAGCGGCTCTTTTTTGAGAAAAGAGCTATATTCCTGATTGGCTGGGCGGATTGCAAACCACGCCCCGTAAAACTCCCAAAAAGTGTTGTGAAGCCGCCATTTTATTATCCTCGCATTAGCATTATTAGCATTAGCATTAGCCCAGCGCAGAAATGCAGAGAGACTAACTTATGGCAACACAAAATAAAACATGGGAGCGGTGGAGATGAGGAGGTGTCGGCGTTCTGGCGATTTACTCAGAAGGCTTCAGTAGAAGCTGCTGGGACTCCCAGCAGCTTCTACTGAAGCCAGTCCCCAACTCCGGGGACTTCCGGCCGGGGACTTTGGGCGGCAGTATACGCCGTGAAGTGGTTTGCGGCCTGCCAGTAAACCCAAAGCAGAAGAATAAGAAGTGACGTCAGCGGCTTCATTTGCCTAATCCACCCCCAGGGACTTTTTCTCGTGTGAACGCGATCTGTACTTAGTTCATGCGAACTAAAGAGTTCGCATGAACTAAGTTCGCATGAACCTTTGTGGGAAAAGTACCGCAGTGTGAATGCGGCTCATGAAGCAGTTTACGCCAGCTTTCATTCAGCTGCCAAACTGAAAGATAAAGACTCACTTAAGGTTTCGGGTTGTACAGTATTTCTTAAGAAACTTGAGAATAAAACTCAATTCCTAACAACAGAGGAGATTTCTGATTGACAAATGGCTTTTATGAAAAGCTTTCCACTATCTGATTGCAGCTGATAAGTGCTACCTAGGCTGTTAAAATGTTTTGCCTAGACCTCAATTTGCCTTGAGAAAGTTGAACAAGCTCAGCCCACTTCCTATTTTCAAATCCAGACTAAAAACGTATCTATTTGCCACTGCTTTTAATTGAGCTGTTCATACTCACACTGGAGTATGCCTTTTATTCATGTATTCTGTACCTGCTGTGTTGATTTATTTCATTATCTTTGCTTTTTTATGCCATTTAATAATGTGTTTATGCTGTATTTATTCTTAAATGTCTTTTGTTTTTATTTTGTAAAGGACTTTGAATTGTCGCGTGCTGAAAGGTGCTTTATAAATACAATTGCCTTGCCTTGCCTATAGCCCTGGTCTTTTGTAAAGTATGTGCAATGCCCTTCTTTACTGGGTTCCTTTGGGTGCTCTGAATGCCTTTTACAGTCTGCATGCCACATGAGTTAGAAAGTTTTAGTTGCTCATTTTTTCTATGTTCATCTACAATTATTAGTTATTCTTTGTTATGTAGGCCACTGGGGTTTTGGCATTGAAGTTTCACTGCAGTTCAACCCATGACTTTCCCTTGTGAGCCTGCGGAAAGAGAACAGTTGAATTTAGTGCCTCATTTTAAAGGCTGTTGAATGAACTTGCCCCAATAAAAGCAGATTTGATGAAATGTAGTAATGGATTGGTAAACATATTTCGGACTTTGACTCTGAAGACTAGGATTTACTGTAGGCCTATGTGTCCTGCCAACAAGAAGACAGTGATGATGTTGGACAAACATTGTACAAAATACTTTTAATAATGAACCTTTGGCTTTTTTGTGTATGGTAAAATTACTTCTATCAAGAATTAGAAAACATTTAAATTGTCCAATTTGTTTCACTTTATAGCTAGATGGTAGATAACTTTTGTCCACAAGCAGTGCTATCAATATATGGTACAAACAAAGCATGCCCCTTTGAAGAAGATCTTCCTCTATTTCCTCAGTTATTTTCTTGCACTATATCAGTGAATAGGAGAGCTGTTCAGAGCCAATTAACCTGATTCATGGACAGGTGTACCAACTGGCAATGTCAGGAGAAAACCAATTCCTCACTGAATCCAGCTGGTGCTCAAAGCACTCCCAGCATTCCAAAAGTATTGTGGCTTGTGAACTACTCCCTGGAGGGTATTGCAATATGGTTTCCATCAGCACACTGAAGTGCCCTTCAACAAGGAACTGAACCCTAACTGCTCAAAGTGTGCTGTGCTAGTGATCCTGACCTTTAAAGGATATGATGTATGTCTGTTTGTGTGTGCGTCACAGAAGGAAGCAGATAATAAATGATTGACAATTATGATTTACACATTAAGCACCATGAATGTAGCTAACAGATAACACTAGATGTTCCTCATCACACTGAGAATGATGTTGCATTAATATGTAACAGAGCAAGTGCAAACACCTTGGAAAACACTAAATTATTTAAATGCCATGTGAGCTGAACGGCAATATTACGCTTGAATGTCCCATTACTCCATTGTGCTGTTAAAGACACATTTACAGTTCAACATTTACCCCCATGAACATGGAAGTCCTTCTGAATTGTTTATACAATGGTGTAAAAGGAAATCGTTATGCAGTGTCAGCAAGACTAAACATTGCTGCAAACCATGTGGTGTGAATTTGTTTAGGTCTGTCTACAGTAGAACACATAACATTATAGATAAATTCATTGAATTATGTTTAATATTGTATGAGAGAGAGCCTAAGTAATGTTGGTTTGCATGTTTTGCTTGTTGCTCAAAACAATTGCTTGTACACTCTAAAAACAAATGCATTGGCTCAACAAAGAAAATCAACGCAACAGTTTGCATCAATGTTTATTGAGTTAAGACAACTTCTAATGCAATTGTCTTAAAGCAACAAAGTTATTTGAGTTAGGGGAGAAGGCTTTTCCTCTACAGTCAGAGGTGTTTTTAATTACCACTTACTTAATAATTGGTAGCATAAACACAAGTTTTGAAGTTGATTACTCAAAAGATTAAGTTGTTCCAACCTGTTTTACCGTATGATTTAAAAGGAATTGTAAGTTGTATGTACTTAATTACCATCATTGTGAACACATGTTTTTAAGTTGACAACCATTTATAAATTAAGTTGCTCCAAATATATTGTATTCAATAGTTTTTTTTCTTAGCTTTTTCATGTTTTTGCCTTTAAAGAAAGACATTAATTGATTCCACAACAAAAATATTAGGCAATTCACTTTTTATTTTGAACTGCAGTTGTTTATTTCAACACATGATGTTTCAATCAGGAGAGAATTCATTTGGTTTGAACATTTATTGACACATGCCATATGATAAGGTGCATGAACACCTGAAATCACAGCTGACTGCAGGAGAGAGGAGAACCATTTTAAAGTCTGGCTGCAGCACGGTGATTGGCTGCTGGCGAATGAGGTGAATGTAATAGGTTAAAGAGAACGCCTGTGATGAGCTGATTATATGCAGCTGCGGAGTGAATGTATACACCCAGTCTTCCTGAAAGGACTTGCGCTGAGCTTCATTTCAATCTTGAAAAAAAAGATAAATAACACAAATTGAAATTGCCCCACAAATAATAAATAAACACATTAGCAATATTACCATGGGAAATGGGGACACAGCAAATAAATGCTGCCATCACATCGAAGTTAGAGGCCTTTGGATATTTAAAACCAGTGCCAAATATGTAAAATCTGTAAAGTTTTTGTAAAACTACAGAAACAAACTCTCAATGGCCACCAGTCTGCAGATCACACACATCAATTTTACAAAATATGTAACAAAGATGTTTACACTGCCGACAGTCATTATTTCAAACAGTATGAACCAGAGGTGGGACCAAGTCATTGTTTTGCAAGTCCAAGTCAAGTCTCAAGTCTTTGCGCTCAAGTCCGAGTCAAGTCTCAAGTCTTTGCGCTCAAGTCCAAGTCAAGTCTCAAGTCAGGATGGGCAAGTTCAAGTCAAGTCCAAGTCCTAAACTTTGACAAAACGAGTCATAAACAAGTCATTATGTGTTTTTCACCAAATGTAATGACATTGATCAACATAATAATACTTAATAATCAAACTGCTCTTTATTAGTCACATTAATAATTGAATAATCAATTTTCTCTCTGCTGGTAAAGTAACGTGTGTTTTTCTATTTAAGAGGGATCAGTAAGGTAAGGTACAGTGACGGTTTGATTCAGAAGGAGTTTAATGTATAAGATCCCTGATGTTGAGGTGACCAGAATGTTTATTTCCACTGTGTACAACATGTTATAAGGGACCCACAATCTATCTTTATGCAAGGGATAATGTGCAGCCAGGCGGTCTCTATGGGGAAGAGAACACCTGCATCTAGGTCCCTCTGCAGGTGGTACTTTAACTATATTTTGATGCTAATACTTTTCTACTTTTACTTGTAACATTTTGAATGCAGGACTTTTTATTGTAACCGAGTATTCCTACACTCTGGTACTTTTGTACTCAAGTACAAGATCTGACATTCTCCCACCTCTGACAGTAAATCCTGAGTGGTTACCAAAATAAAGGTAACCAAAAAAGGTTATTTTCATTTTACAAATCCTGCACTCAGCTTTGCTTTCTCCAATATCATTGAAATGCAGCCAGATGCTGCTTATTTTTTCGGTTTTTGCTCATTTCTTGACTTTTTCCGACGCACTTGCATTTAAATCCGTCTCCCCGTCGCTCTGTGCAGGTGGCCTGTACCACTACACCTGCTGTGCCCCCCACCCTTCTTTCACATAATGGTATGATCCTAGTGTGTCCTCGCATATGATTGGCCGCATGGTGGCCCAGCTACATAAAGTCCCGCCCCTGCCTGCAAAGATTCTCAGCAAGAGTAGGAGCGGCTGAAGATTCTGCTCTCTCCAACGGGAGTCTGCTCTTCTAACGGCAGCTCGCGATCGGCGTGTTGGAGACCTCTGATTTAAATGATCAAGTCACCTCAAGTCAGAAGGCTCGAGTCCAAGTCAAGTCCCGAGTCAAGTCCAAGTCGAGTCGCAAGTGTTTTGTGATTTTGTCAAGTCGAGTCTCAAGTCATCAAATCGGTGACTCGAGTCTGATTCGAGTCCAAGTCATGTGACTCGAGTCCACACCTCTGGTATGAACACATTTATCGCAGAATGTTTGCTCATTTGTTTCCCTCGACCACGATGGTTGCCATTGTATGGTCAGAACCTGGGGTGGACCGGTCACTGATGAAGGCGATATTCATGTCCTTTTGAAGCACATTAAATAATAGGTTAGCGCATAAGAGATAATTAATTAGGTAATTGAATACTTTTTAAACTGTCACTCTTAGTGAATTCAGAGCCATTATTACCAGCTGCTAAAGCAACGCTGGTATTGTTTTTACCTATTGAGTCTGCATGTGTGTGTCGTCATGGCAATGTGGTCCTGAAGACGCACAGAGGTGGTTTTGAGTACTTTGCCTAGTGTTTCAATGCATGTGGACAGATTTTGTCAATCACAACCGTGCAAGTTTTAGTGTATCTTCTCATCTTTTTTGCAGGTTCCATACACTATATGAACTGGTTAAGTGAAGAGCAGAAGCCACTTTTCAAATGTTACACAATCCTTTTCCCATGCCATTGCTGTCAACACCTATCCATGCTGAACGTTGCTAAGATATTATTGATTGGGGTGTGGCCAAAAGTGCAATATGCTTCAAAATGTAACTGACAGAGAGCAGTGCTTTTGTCCTGTGTTTTTACACTGTGCCCGTGGATTTGATGTTATTTCAAGATTTTTAATTTCGTCGCTAAACTCCTTGAAAAGGTCCTCTTCCTTTTCTACAAGGTACACGACAAGGCAGCGGATGGCTATAGTTCTCTGCGTACTTCAATTGTATTGTGCTATTTTTGAAAAAGGAAAAAAAGATAAATTACCTAAATGAATATATTCTGAATGAGTGACTGCCAACAACTTGCATTTCAATGACAACTCTGAATAACGATCCTACCTCAAGAAGCATGTCCTTGATCTGCTTCACGAGATTCATTTTTAATAAAAAGTTATATCACAATAGTAACCAAATTATTTTTACTCTCACAGTAGCCTCTACTACTTTGTATCCTCTCACAGAACTATTCACAGTTCAAAGGCTGCTAATTTTGGTCAAACAGCAATTTGCCTATACAGTGCAACTACAAGGCCATCTACTGTATTTGAATGACAAAAGATGACACTCACCTTAAAATGTCCTCTGTCTATTTCTATTTGTCTTAACTGTCGAAACTTGTCCAGGCATGTTAAGTGGGAGTGGACTTGAAGTCCTTAACTCACGGTGTAGAACAATTAAGTTATCAAGCCAATTGCATTACTTACTATAACTTGAATTTTATTTTAAGTCAATTAACGCAGAAATCAGAGTTCAAATTACACACAATATTAAGTTGATGTAATTACCAACATTATTACGTCAACACAATTTATAAATTAATGTTTGCAACTTAAAATGTTTATCGAAATCAATTAACTCACATTTTTATCTTGCAACCATGCATTTAATTAAGTGAAGGTGAAAGGTCGCCTGAATTCGTTTTTACAGTGTACACACTTGCATAAGAATGCTGTGCTACCTCTTTAAAGCATAAAAGTATGGATTTCAGTCTCTGTAACATCTTTTAATCCTACTTAAATGTTGTGAAGCACAAGAAGCATGAAACCATTGCATTGTAAGTAACAACTTCACAGTTTATTTTGTCTCTAATTGTCTCATTAGCAAACATTTTCGTATGAAATGGCCAACAACGTTGAGCTCATGTTGTTCTGAAGTCCAGAATGTTTTAAGTTTGGACAAGGAGAGGAAGTTTTCCAACAAAAAGTAAGGTCCCATCAATGACCCTCCTCCATCACATCACTCTCTATAATGTCTTGTTAGGTGTGGCAATGTTATTGAGGTTAATGTCAGTAGAAGCAGGGGAATGCTTGCTTTGATAGATGAGGAGAACCGACATTTAAACCATGAATGCTAAGACAAGACAATCCTTTATTTAAAGAAGAGCATGCATAGCTCCAAATGGGATGGCTGAGAATGAATGTGTATGTTTCCTCTCAATGTGTTATCTAGCTTGATGGTCACGATAGTATATTGTCCTCTTCCATCTTCTTTTTTTGACTGCACAGAGTAATCAATTTCCCTCAATTTCAGGTCTTGAGGCTTGTCACTGAGGGCCATGGGATCAATATTTGCCAAGTTAAAACCACAGGATTATCCGTCTGTCAGGGCTCCCAACAGAAGCTCTCAACTGTGACATAAATCTTGGACGGTCCTCCACCATTTGAGAAGGTCACACCTCCAAACAGCCTTTGTTATAGTGTACCGCTTAAGGACGGATTAACCAGTCGATAACGTCACTTCTACACATACACTGTACAATGCTAAGCACAATAAGCCTTGAAAGTGCTATTATACATTTACCATATAAGATGTAATGTCACTGCTGGCATTCACATGAACACGTTTCTGTTATGGGCTTGATTAGCTGTTATTTATTCATGTAATAACGCTTCAGGCTACTTGTTTAGTACATTAAAGAGGCATGTGCATTTTTGCTAAATTATCCCAAACAAACCATAGTTTATTGAACACACAACATGTTTATATTTGGTTTTAAGTTTGGTCTCAAATAGTGCAAAGATTTAGCTTTATTATACACGATGTGAATACTATGATAAGAGCATTCAATTAATGTATTAGACAAGGATTAAAACAAGATGAGTAGCAATATGTTGTGACTCAACAGTTATGTTAGGTTAAGTTATGTTTTTTACTCTAGTCTTGTGTTTTGATCTGGTCATCACTTCCTGTTTTATTTTGAAAGTAATCCTTCCCTCTCATCCCAGGGGCCTGTACTACGAAGCTGGTTCAACCTAACCTGGATATGTTTGAGTTAGCCGGTTGGCCTAAACCAAAACATACACGCTCTCGCTAAACGGTACTACGACGCGGGTTATCAAGTGGATCGCTCAAGCCAGCCGTGTCCTATCTAGTTAGGTGCGCGTTCACATGAAAGGGGTGGTATTTGGAGCATTCGACCAATCACAGACATGGAGAAGCATACTGACAGCGCAGCGTCATACTTCCTGAATGAAAAGTCAACTATAATATATGAAGAAGTTAAACTTGAAACATCCATGACTTAAACACTTTATCCAGGATAAAAGCCACAGAGCTGCACCTGCAAGGTGAATACAGCTGGTAACAGAACAAGTGTTTGAATGCGTACATTAACAGGTTTATGATATCACTGCCCCGTCTAAAACACGATCTGACTTTAATTACATTTGTCTCGAGTGTTTCGTCAACTTAATGTGTTGCTTAAAATAATACTTCTGCATACAGTATGTGACACTGTGAGTGTTGCACGGCCCGGCTCAGCTGACTCAGATAAGGAAATATATGATACATTATGAAGTGATATGCCGCGGACTGTACTTAATGTTACTCTGATCCGGTTACTTATGTTGTGGCAGATATTTAAGTAAGCTTTCTTAACGCTATTGTTATAATAGTCAGATTGCTCTGAAGATGGGAGGTGATATTCTATTAATGTTCACGTTCACACAGTCGGTGACTTTTGCCGGCCGTCTTTCCTGCATCGGCAGCTTTTCTGTATTTCCTTTCTCCTGTAATATGACTTGATCGCTTTAAACTCCGCACACTGAGCTCTGATTGGTCAGCAGGCGTGCTTTCACTGAGTTGAGCTCTTAGCCTGCAACCTAACCTGGGGGGTATACTACGAAGCAGGATTTTCGCTTATCCGGCTAAATTCAGGGGAAACTCCGGCTTTCCGGTCCTACGAAGCTGGTTCTCTTTTTAGCAGGCTAGATCTCCATGGTAACTTATGCTTAGCGGCTAACCTGGTCGGGACCAGGGGCCTATGCTACGAAGCTGGTTCAACCTAACCTGGATATGTTTGAGTTAGCCGGTTGGCCTAATCCAAAACCTACGCGCTCTCGCTAAACGGTCCTAAGACGCGGGTTATCAAGTGGATCGCTCAAGCCAGCCGTGTCCTATCTAGTTAGGTGCACGTTCACATGAAAGGGGTGGTATCTGGAGCATTAGACCAATCACAAACATGGAGAAGCGTACTGACAGCGCAGCGTCATACTTCCTGAATGAAAAGTGAACTTTAATACTAGTCAAAAATGAAGAAGTTAAACTTTAAACATCTATGACTTAAACACTTGATCCAGGATCAAAGCCACAGAGCTGCACCTGCAAGGTGAATACAGCTGGTAAAAGAAAAAGTGTTTGAATGCGTACATTAACAGGTTTATGATATCACTGCCCCGTCTAAAACACGATCTGACTTTAATTACATTTGTCTCGAGTGTTTCGTCAACTTAATGTGTTGCTTAAAATAATACTTCTGCATACAGTATGTGACACTGTGAGTGTTGCACGGCCCGGCTCAGCTGATTCAGATAAGGAGATATATGATACATTATGAAGTGATATGCCGCGGACTGTACTTAATGTTACTCTGAACCGGTTACTTATGTTGTGGCAGATATTTAAGTAAGCTTTCTTAACGCTAATGTTATAATAGTCAGATTGCTCTGAAGATGGGAGGTGATATTCTATTAATGTTCACGTTCACACAGTTGGTGATTTTTGCCGGCCGTCTTTCCTGCATCGGCAGCTTTTCTGTATTTCCTTTCTCCTGTAATATGACTTGATCGCTTTAAACTCCGCACACTGAGCTCTGATTGGTCAGCAGGCAGTGCTTTCACTGAGTTGAGCTCTTACCCCTGCGAGATGGAGTTCATGACTTTATGAGCTGTTCATGAGCACTCATGAAACATTCATGAACAACTCATTTTATGTTCACTTGTCATGTTCATGAACCAAAATTGTTAAAATGCTCATGAACCATTTTAAAGAGCAGTTCATGACATTTTTATGAACATTGTTAATTCATATAAAGTTCCTGTTTTGCTCATGACAGACTTTTATGAGCAATTTATGAACTTTTCATGATCCAGCCAATCACAACATTATAATTAAAACCCCAAAAAGTTTGCATGAGTATTTCATGAACTTTTCATGACCATGAGCATTTCATGAATTTTGGATGATTGTGGCAAGTTCAGAATATTTTGGAATATTCATGAGCATTTTATGAACTTTTGATGATCAGTGAGTGTGATGTTTTTAAAGACCTCTTGAATATTCATCTACTATTTGAACATTTCTTTCTTTTTTTAAACTTTTAATCTTAAAACAAAACAATAGTGAATTTGAAACTGAACATTATCTGTATTTATTTTGGTGACATTCATATCATTTTATGGTTTATCTATACTGTTTGAGAAGCAGTATGAGTAAGTAGCGCCAAGGTGGAACCTTTGGCAGGTGAGCGGTGACATCTGGGTTATTTTAGGGGGGACACTTCCGCCCCCTCCTCAGAAGCAATCCAGACGATCAACCGGATCCTGTGTATAATTATTGCTGCTCCACTTTTCTGTTTTCTACAGGTCAGTACATAATGAAAATGATCGATGTTAACTTGTGTGAATTAGATATGATGTTGGAGATGTTTAGGAGAGTGTGTCAGAATGTTTTGAGCATGTTTGACATAGTAACGGTATTTTAAAAATACTAAACTGTCGGCAACAATAGAGGCCATTTTCGCGGGCTTCAGCCGCACCTGGGTAAATGTGACCTGAGCGAAGGCTCGCAGGCAGGTTAGCTGCTGCGCACGGGTAATATGTTTTGTTTACCTGAGTGCAGTCTTGCAGGCACATTGCCTTGTTTTTTGTTTATTAACATTGACAGTGTATTTTTGTGATCTCCATAATATGTTATATTTGGTAAAGATAGATATATTGATAGAAAGTATTATTTGATAGCGTTATGTGTTTTATAGATAACAACCTGTCCTTCACTGCAAACATAGCTGCTACAACCCGCTGCTGCAGATACACGCTTTACAACATCAGGAGGATGCTGACCCAGAAAGCCACGCAGTTTCTGGTCCAGGCTCTCATCATCTCACGCCTAGACTACTGCAACTCCCTCCTGGCTGGTCTACCTGCATGTGCCATCCGACCTCTGCAGCTCATCCAGAATGCAGCGGCTCGTCTGGTCTTCAACCTCCCTAAATGTTCCCACACCACGCCGCTCCTCCACTCCCTCCACTGGCTTCCGGTAACTGCTAGAATCCACTTCAAGACACTGGTACTTGCGTACCATGCTGCAAATGAATCTGGCCCTTCCTACATCCAGGACATGGTTAAACCGTACACCCCAGCACGTGCACTCCGCTCTGCATCAACCAAACGGCTCGCTGCACCCTCGTTGCGAAGGGGACCCAAGTTCCCATCAGCAAAAACACGTGGGTTTGCTATCCTGGCTCCAAAATGGTGGAATGAGCTCCCATTGACATCAGGACAGCAGATAGCTTACACACCTTCCGGCACAGACTGAAAACTCATCTCTTTCGACTCCACTTCGAGCAATAGAACTATTAACAAAGCACTTATGGACTGGCTTATCTAAAGCCAGTTGAGTAGCACTTGACATGTTTTTGCTCTATGAAACCTGATGTACTTATATGATTCTGTTTTCTTCAAGTTTGTATTTTGTTGGTCGAACGCACTTATTGTGAGTCGCTTTGGATAAAAGCAGCTAAATGCAATGTAATGTAATAATTTATATTGACTATGTTGAATTTCTCCTTGAGATACAGTAATTGACTGTGACAGACAGATAACTTAAATGGAGAAATGTGATGTTTGTAAAGTTCAGCTATTTGAATGTAACTGTGTACTTGAATAAGAAGCATTCCAGACGATCAACCGGATCCTGTGTATAATTATTGCTGCTACACTTTTCTGTTTTCTACAGAAATCATTTATTGTTGCTGTGGTACCCAAGCTTTTGGGACCCGTAACAACATTTTTTGTGCAGCTGAGTGTCAATAACTGCTTCAAATAGTGATAGGATTAATTGTAGTGCTCCACCTGTATACATGTATGTTTGTTTGTTTGTTTGTTAATTTGAGTAAAGTTCCATTGTGATTGACATAATTTTTGTTTTCTATGGTTGCCAATTGACCCACAGTCAATGGTTCATGAACAGTTCATAGCCAGCCATTGAATTATATTCAGTGACTGGGTATGAACTGTTCATGAATGGTTCATGAAGTTGTTATGAACAGTTCTTGATATGTTCATGAACAATTCTTGATATGTTCTTGGTTGAAAACTGAATATCCCTACACACTCACTGAAAACTTCATTTCATGAATTGTTCATGAACCTGCCTAAAACCATATTCCATGAATTGTTCATGAACCATTCCAGCACAGGAGTTTCATGAGTAGTTCATGAACTGCCCTAGTGCCATTTAATGTTCATGTCACTTTCATGAACAGTTCATCAACTTGGTTATGAGCTGTTTATGAGCTGTTCATGAATATGGTTCACTGATATTTCATGAACTTTTCATGACAAGTTCATGAACAGTTCACTATCATCTCACTGGGGTAGCCTGCAACCTAACCTGGGGGGTATACTACGAAGCAGGATTTTCGCTTAGCCGGCTAAATTCAGGGGAAACTCCGGCTTTCCGGTCCTACGAAGCTGGTTCTCTTTTTAGCAGGCTAGATCTCCATGGTAACTTATGCTTAGCGGCTAACCTGGTCGGGACCAGGGGCCTATGCTACGAAGCTGGTTCAACCTAACCTGGATATGTTTGAGTTAGCCGGTTGGCCTAATCCAAAACATACGCGCTCTCGCTAAACTGTACTACGACGCTGGTTATCAAGTGGATCGCTCAAGCCAGCCGTGTCCTATCTAGTTAGGTGCGCGTTCACATGAAAGGGGTGGTATCTGGAGCATTCGACCAATCACAAACGTGAAGAAGCGTACTGACAGCGCAGCGTCATACTTCCTGAATGAAAAGTGAACTTTAATACTAGTCAAAAATGAAGAAGTTAAACTTTAAACATCCATGACTTAAACACTTGATCCAGGATCAAAGCCACAGAGCTGCACCTGCAAGGTGAATACAGCTGGTAAAAGAAAAAGTGTTTGAATCCGTACATTAACAGGTTTATGATATCACTGCCCCGTCTAAAACACGATCTGACTTTAATTACATTTGTCTCGAGTGTTTCGTCAACTTAATATGTTGCTTAAAATAATACTTCTGCATACAGTATGTGACACTGTGAGTGTTGCACGGCCAGATACGGCTCAGCTGACTCAGATAAGGAGATATACGATACATTATGAAGTGATATTACGCGGACTGTACTTAATGTACTCTGATCCGGTTACTTATGTTGTGGCCGATATTTAAGTAAGCTTTCTTAACGCTAATGTTATAATAGTCAGATTGCTCTGAAGATGGGAGGTGATGTTCAAGTTCACACAGTCGGTGATTTTTGCCGGCCGTCTTTCCTGCGACGGCAGCTTTTCTGTATTTCCCTTCTCCTGTAATATGACTTGATCGCTTTAAACTCCGCACACTGAGCTCTGATTGGTCAGCAGGCGGTGCTTTCACTGAGTTGAGCTCTTAGCCTGCAACCTAACCTGGTCCCGACCAGGTTAGCCGCTAAGCATAAGTTACCATGGAGATCTAGCCTGCTAAAAAGAGAACCAGCTTCGTAGGACCGGAAAGCCGGAGTTTCCCCTGAATTTAGCCGGCTAAGCGAAAATCCTGCTTCGTAGTATACCCCCCTGGTTAGGTTGCAGGCTAAGAGCTCAACTCAGTGAAAGCACTGCCTGCTGACCAATCAGAGCTTAGTGTGCGGAGTTTAAAGCGATCAAGTCATATTACAGGAGAAAGAAAAACTGCCGTTGCAGGAAAGACTGCCGGCAAAAATCACCGACTGCAGAACGTGAACATTAATAGAATATCACCTCCATCTTCAGAGCAATCTGACTATTATAACATTAGCGTTAAGAAAGTTTACATAAATATCTGCCAAAACATAAGTAACCGGATCAAAGTAACATTAAGTACAGTCCGCGGCATATCACTTCATAATGTATCATATATCTCCTTATCTGAGTCAGCTGAGCCGTATCTGGCCGTGCAACACGGCTGTATTCACCTTGCAGCTGCAGCTATGTGGCTTTTATCCTGGATAAAGTGTTGAAGTCATGGATGTTTAAAGTTTAACTTCTTCATTTTTGACTAGTATTAAAGTTCACTTTTCATTCAGGAAGTATGACGCTGCGCTGTCAGTGATACGATGGGCTCGTAAGAACTCAGATGCTCGATTATGTTGCTTGGTAATACTCTTTATTGTAAAGAAACCAAAGCTATCAATTATGACTTCTAGGTTCTACTAGGACTCTCCATATAATCACTAGGTTCTACTAGGTACTGTAATATAGATCTCTGGCAAACATGCATGGATCTAACGATAACACAAGACGAACCAACACCAGACAAAGGGAGAGAAGGACTAAATATACATATTAGGTAATGGGGCACAGGTGGACACAATCAGGGGCGGGAACAACAATCAGTCTAGCAGGTGCCACACGGACAGGAAGTGCCGACACCTGGAGAGAGAGAGAGTATAGTAATTATCATCAACAGACCGAAAGACAAAACACTAAAACACAACAGCTAACAGGATACTAGCACTAAACCCTGACAGTACCCCCCCTTTTACGGACGGCTCCAGACGTCCCTGAATAGTGAGACCGTAGTCTGTCAAAATCTGTTATAAGGGACTTGTCGACAATGAAGCTGCCCGGGATCCAGCATCTTTCCTCTATTCCATACCCTACCCAGTCGACCAGGAACTGTCTCCCTCTACCCCGCTTTCTTTCTGACAGTATATTTTTTACTGTGTAGACGATACCTCCGTCGATGACCCGGGGAGGTGGAGGTGGTGTGGAGGGGGGAACCAGTCTGCTCTCTAAAACTGGTTTCAGCTTGCTGACATGGAACGTGGGGAGGACCTTGAGGGACTTTGGGAGACATAGGCGAACAGCAACAGGATTAATAACTTTTGAAATGGGATATGGACCAACGAACCGAGGAGCCAGTTTCCTGGAGGGGACGTGCAGAGGAAGATCCTTGGTGGACAACCACACTCGTTGACCGACCTTGTATCTAGGAGATGGACGTCGCTTTCGGTCAGCCAACCTCTTCATGCCGGTCGCACTTCTCTGCAGCATCTGGCGAACTCCCTTCCATACCCGGCGACAGCGGCGAACCAGAGCATGTGCTGATGGTACGATAACTTCCTGCTCGAGCTCCGGGAACAATGGAGGCTGGTATCCATGGACACATTGGAAAGGAGAGATTCCGGTGGCTGATGTGGGTAAGGTATTGTGTGCATACTCAACCCAAATCAGATGTTTGCTCCAAGTGGTCGGTTTCTGGGACACCAGGCATCTCAAACAGGTCTCCATTTCTTGGTTCATCCTCTCCGCTTGGCCGTTTGACTGGGGATGGTATCCGGACGTCAGGCTCACAGTGGCTTGGATCAGGCGACAAAACTCCCTCCAGAAACGTGAAACGAATTGTGGGCCTCGGTCTGAAACGACATCGTTTGGGAAACCATGGATACGGAAAACATGGGACAACATGGCCTGTGCTGTTTCTCTGGCCGTAGGCAATTTGGACATGGGGATGAGGTGTACCATCTTGGAAAAACGATCAATGACTGAGTACTGTGGTGTAACCTGCCGAAGGTGGAAATCCTGTCACAAAGTCCAACGCAATGTGCGACCATGGTCTGTTGGGAATGGGCAGAGGTCGGAGAAGACCTGCCACAGCTTGATGAGACGTCTTGTTCCTAGCACACACAGGACATGCTGCCACATATTCTGCCACATCTTTCCCCATAGCAGGCCACCAGAATCTGTGTCTCACCATAAAGAGGGTCCTCTTGGTTCCAGGATGGCAGGAAATAACCGATGTATGGGCCCAATGAATCACCTTAGAACGAAGTGTCCCTGGAACAAACAGGCGATTATGAGGACACCCTTTAGGAACAGGATTCCCGCTGTTAGCCTGTTTGACCTTGGCTTCAATGGGCCAGGTCACACTCCCTATCACTCGGTCTGGCCGCAGAATGGGGTCTGGACTCTTGGGGGATGGCTCAGGATCATACATTCTGGAGAGTGCATCAGGCTTTCCATTCTGTGAACCAGGTCGATATGACAGAGTGAACCTAAATCTATTAAAGAACAAAGCCCATCTGGCCTGCCTAGAGTTCAAGCGTTTGACCTTCCTGATGTATTGCAGGTTTTTGTGATCCGTCCAGACCAGGAAATCCTGCTCCGTTCCCTCCAACCAGTGCCGCCACTCCTCCAAAGCAATCTTCACCGCCAACAGTTCCCGATTTCCCACGTCGTAATTCCTCTCAGCAGAAGATAGCTTACGGGAGAGATATGCACACGGATGAAGTTTGTTGTCCCCCGCTGATATCTGGGACAGTATAGCACCAACGCCGTCGTTGGAGGCGTCCACTTCCACCACAAACTGTCGGTGGCGATCAGGTACAGTCAGGATGGGAGCTGTGGTGAACCTCCTCTTCAGTTCCAGGAAAGATTTCTCTGCCTGTGAATTTCACACAAACTGAACATGGGGAGAGGTAAGGGCATGGAGAGGAGAGGCAATAGCACTGAAATTGCATATGAAACGTCTGTAAAAGTTAGCAAACCCCAGAAATTGCTGAACTTTCTTTCTATTGTCTGGTGTTGGCCAATTAGCCACGTCACTGACCTTAGCTGGGTCCATTTCCACTTTGTTAGGGGAAATCACAAAGCCCAAAAATGACACTGAGTTGACATGAAACTCACATTTTTCGGCCTTCACAAACAAATGGTTAGCCAGGAGTCTCTGAAGAACAAGGTGAACATGGTTAACATGAGTATTCTCATCTGGAGAAAAGATGAGAATATCATCGAGATACACAAAACAGAAAACATTCAGGAAATCTCTTAACACATCATTAATGAGGGCTTGGAAAACAGCAGGTGCATTACAAAGTCCAAAAGGCATCACCAAATATTCGTAATGTCCCGTAGGTGTATTGAAACCTGTTTTCCACTCATCCCCCTCCCGGATGCGCACAAGGTGATAAGCATTCCTTAAGTCAAGCTTGGTGAATATCTTAGCTCCCTGTAACAGTTAGAATGCCGTAGAGATTAGTGGAAGGGGATATCTGTTCTTAACTATGATCTGATTTAGCGGACTGTAGTCAATACAGGGCCTCAATGTCCCGTCCTTTTTCCCCACGAAAAAGAAACCTGCCGCTGCTGGGGATGAAGATGTCCGAATCAAACCAGCTTTGAGTGAAGAATCGATATATTCCTTCATGGCCTCCCTTTCTGGCCCAGAAGGTGAGTACAACCGTCCCTTGGGAATAGTAGAGCCTGACAGAAGGTCTATAGGGCAATCGTACGGTCTATGGGGTGGCAAAGAAGTACCTCGTGTTTTATTAAACACCTCCTTGATATCTAAATAACACGCCGGAATTTTAGCCAAATCAGGAAAGTCAGAAGGCTTAGAAAAAGTGTCAGTGTTATTGCCTGACCCCTGCTTAGAGTTACTAGATCTATGCAATTTACTCAACCCTGTGTTACTGGTTAAACATGAACGAGAGCACTCAACTCCCCACCCTTTAACCCTTCCTGTCTGCCAGTCAACGTGAGGGTTGTGTTTAACAAGCCAGGGGTACCCCAAAATGATAGGATGTTGAGCAGAGTTAAATAAATGAAAACTTATTTGCTCACGATGTTCCTGATATATGACTAATACCAAGGGCTCCGTGCGATGAGTAATAGTACATAAAAGACGGCCGTCCAAAGCACTAGCCTCTAAGGGTTGATCTAAAAGAACGACCTTTAAGTTTAAACTTTTAGCCAACTCCCGGTCTAACAAACTCTCATCAGCTCCAGAATCGACTAATGCATCCTGAGTCATAGTATTATCACCAAGTTTGATTTGTACCTGCATTAATTTTCTGACTGGAGAGTCGAAGGAAGTCACTCGGCTCACCAGCGTCCTCCTTCCCGCTGATGAGCCCGATCTTTTACCGAACAGGCTGCCGAAACATGACCCTGCTGGCCGCAGTAGAAGCATCGCCGTTCCCGTAGACGGCGCTGACGCTCCTCCGGAGTGAGTCTGGCTCTGCCGAGCTGCATCGGTTCCTCCGCGGCGATAGGGGGCGCTGGTCGCTCTGGAGATGAAGACTGGGAATTCCTCTGCCAAGCGTAGTCTTCCCTCGGTAAATCCCGTCTGAAAAGTAGAGTGGATCCTGTATTCCTTCCTTTCTCCCGCTCTCTTTCAGCTAGACGTTGATCAACCCGGATAGCCATGGCGATGAGCGAGTCCACATCTTCAGGCAGCTGTAATGGAGCCAACTGATCCTTTATGGGATCCGATAATCCATGCAGGAAGGCATCAAAGAGAGCCGCTGAGTTCCACCCACTCTCCGCTGCCAAAGTACGGAACTCGATTGCGTAATCCATCACTCTCCTCTGCCGCTGCTTAATGTTCACCAGGGCTCTCGCTGCCTCTCTCCCGGGTGATGTCAGATAAAAAATCTTGCTCATGGTCTCCAAAATGACTGACAAACAGGCGAGTTCCGGGACCACTCCGCTGTTGACCAGGCTTCCGCTCTCCCCGTCAGATGAGAAACAATAAAAGCTATCTTAGCTTGATCGGTGGGAAATGCTGAATATGGTGTTTGAAGTGGAGAATATCAGCAGACCCGACCCCCGCTGGACCGGAAAACTGTGCAGCAGGAACACCAGGATTTGCCACGAGATGAGTGAGTACTTCCCGCATCTTCTCAGCCAGTAGGTTTATTTCCGTTGACACAGTAGCTTGAAGGTTGTCTTGACGAACATTCAAACTCTGGACCCCTTGGTTAATTGCTGACAGCTGTTCCTCATGCTGATGAAGGAGTCTACCCGTTTTTAGCGTTGTAGAATCAGCTGAGTCCATCTTGTTTGGTTGGGTCATTCTGATACGATGGGCTCGTAAGAACTCAGATGCTCGATTATGTTGCTTGGTAATACTCTTTATTGTAAAGAAACCAAAGCTATCAATTATGACTTCTAGGTTCTACTAGGACTCTCCATAGAATCACTAGGTTCTACTAGGTACTGTAATATAGATCTCTGGCAAACAGGCATGGATCTAACGATAACACAAGACGAACCAACACCAGACAAAAGGAGAGAAGGACTAAATATACATATTAGGTAATGGGGCACAAGTGGACACAATCAGGGGCGGGAACAACAATCAGTCTAGCAGGTGCCACACGGACAGGAAGTGCCGACACCTGGAGAGAGAGAGAGTATAGTAATTATCATCAACAGACCGATAGACAAAACACTAAAACACAACAGCTAACAGGATACTAGCACTAAACCCTGACAGTCAGTGCGCTTCTCCATGTTTGTGATTGGTCGAATGCTCCAGATACCACCCCTTTCATGTGAACGCGCACCTAACTAGATAGGAAACGGCTGGCTTGAGCGATCCACTTGATAACCAGCGTCGTAGTACAGTTTAGCGAGAGCGTGTATGTTTTGGATTAGGCCAACCGGCTAACTCAAACATATCCAGGTTAGGTTGAACCAGGTTCGTAGTATAGGCCCCTGGTCCCGACCAGGTTAGCCGCTAAGCATAAGTTACCATGGAGATCTAGCCTGCTAAAAAGAGAACCAGCTTCGTAGGACCGGAAAGCCGGAGTTTTCCCTGAATTTAGCCGGCTAAGCGAAAATCCTGCTTCGTAGTATACCCCCCTGGTCCCGACCAGGTTAGCCGCTAAGCATAAGTTACCATGGAGATCTAGCCTGCTAAAAAGAGAACCAGCTTCGTAGGACCGGAAAGCCGGAGTTTTCCCTGAATTTAGCCGGCTAAGCGAAAATCCTGCTTCGTAGTATACCCCCCTGATCCCACATTTCCTGCCTTTGTGTGTTTCCCGCCCTTGAGATTGCTTGCCCCTGCCCTGATAGTTTTCACCTGTGCCCATCCTCCTCACCTATAAATAGCCCTTGTGTGTCTTTGTTCCCTTGTCAGTTCGTTATGTTTCATGTCGTGAGAACCTGGGCCTTTTGACTCCCGAAACTTTACTTTGAGAAATATACCTTTGTCAAGTGAGTTTTGTTTTGATGGACGACTTAGTTTTTGTTATTTAACTACTTTCTATTTTTGAAAAGTACAACTTAGTTTTTGTTATTAAACAACATTCTATTTTTGGACAACTGTCTCAGAGTCCTGCTTTTGGGTCCTGTGTCCTGTGTCTCAGTTCATAACACAATATAGAAACAGAGACCAAAGGACACAATTCTAAAACAAAATTAAAGATAAGTTTGATCACAAATGGTTTATTGTGTCTCATTTAAGATGTGAACACTTACAGACTAAATAAAGAATAATAATAATAAAGAATAAAAACAATAAAGAATAAAAACAAACTGCAGTGGACATGATAATGGAAATAAAGCAATAAGTCAACTCGTGCAACTCTAAGGTTGAGTAATGTTTCATTTTATTTGAATAGTTTTGGGAAAACAATGGAGGTCTCCCCAAGGGCAAGAGCAAGAGGGATGGTTACTCTGGAAGTGTTGAGTTTAAACATAAGCAATCTGTCTTTAAATGTCCTGACTACCTTGGTTTCTCAAATTAATTTACACCTGAATGTATTTGTTTTGTGAGAGATGTCTTCTAATCTATACTGAAATGATTTATTTCCTCACATATGTCTGACAACATTAAGCTTATCTTATATGACTAAGTCGTGCTTGGTTAATTATTTTATATTTTTTAGACCAAAACCTTTTACGGCATAGTCATTAAGTGTAGTTTCCGTAAGTAGAACCTGGAAACAACATGCATAATAGGATTTATTCAAACAGACTTGTGCACAGAAAAATACAGAGCAATATAAGCAATATCTCTAAAATAAGGCCCATCTCACAGGGCAGTGTCCTTGCTCAGCAGCGAAGGTCACCTGCAAACTCAGCATTAATCTTCCAAAGTGCAGTCATGGCTCCACTATGGCCTTGGAGAGTAGCATGGCACATTTGGGTTCATTACTGTAAATCTTGGCCGTGTCTTACAATGCATTGTCTAACATGCATCACTTGCTTTTCCACATTTGTTTTATACACATATCTTAAGTAATTAAATAAAAATGGCAGACATATTGTCCTCTCTACTGGCAGAAACATTCATGTCAGAATCATATACCTTATATATTATATTTTTGAAGGGAAATCGGTTAATTGTCAATGGATCCAGGTGTTTGATATCATTGAATACACTAAAGGCAACATACTGTATCAAAATGCCAAATTGTAAGATATTAAACATGAAAAGGGGGTCATACTTTTCAAATTTAGCAAAAATAAGTTATTTATCCTTGGGACTCTGCTGGTTTGTCTTGATTCAGAGATCAGAACTATCTGTAAAAGATGCAGAATGGTAATCCCTTTTTCCCCCACTCAGACCCAATCTTTGATAATATAAATGTGCAAAATGTATCACATTACTTTGCAATATGTAACATATTCACCGTACTATCCCCAACCAATAAACAGTTAAGTGTATACAGACTTCCACTGTTGCCTGAGGGAGTTATGAATTCAATGTCTCTTCCACACATAGACTCACCAGCTGCTTATTTTTGCCAGTCAGTCAGCACCTTTAATTGAGTAGGACACACAGATGTTATCAAAACATATACTACTGTTGAAAAGGAAGATTACACACATGTGGTTTAAACACTAGAATGCATGTAAGGTTTAAAACTTAATTATGAGGAAACAATGATTTAACATTTGCTTTACTTTGCTGTTCACGAACTCTCAAAGGATGTCACTGACAACGCTGATTGATAAGCAACTGTTTTGTCCAACCACTGACTTCCCTTGCTGGATTTTAACTTAAATTGAATTTCAAGCTCCAATGAGATGTCAGTGTTAACACACTAGAAACCCTCTCAGGAAAAATGTTGCTGTCAATGCATAAAGAGATTTTGGCTTTTCCTCCGTCTTTCTTTGGCCATTTCCCAAACATCCTCATTCATCATTCATTCAAATACACTTTCACAGCAGCAGCATTTCCCCCAACTGGTACATTCGGAAGGCAGAATATTCAACTTCTAAACGATTACTATGCTCACATTATGTGGTGTTTTCTCTAACAGATGTATGTGATGTGTGGGTAGATTTCATTGGGGATTTTCTGATTAATATATATTAGAATTACGCATGACACTTGTTATATCCTGGTATGACTACTGCACAGGTAGTTTTAGTTCTAGTTTATAGAAGCGTCTAACGTTTTTCAAGTGCGTGTTCTTGTGGCAGTGCCTACTATTTTGCAAATGCTGGTGCAAATGTTCACCTTTGAGCAATATTACCAGTTATTATGATATTTAAATAAAACATATTTAACACGGCAAAAAGACATGAGGATTAACATGAACTCATGACAGTAAGCGCTTCAAAGATTTTGCAGAGCATATCATTTTACTAGTTTGCATTAAAGCCCCTTTGCCCCCCATGTATGCCTTCTCATGTAGGCTATGGATATTATGTATAAGCTTTATCAACATTGCACAGTCCAAACATAATGTATATACTAATTATATATGTCCAACTCTCAAACCAAAAAATCAAATCAGATACTGAGGTAATTTCTCATTTATGAATGTAGCTAAAATAGCTTCTCTGTCCAGAGAGCTAAAGTGGGTGGACAGTATTAATGCTCTAAATGAGTAACAAGGATTGTCATGTACAAATGCAATTATTCTTAGAGGTCAATGTTAGACTCCTGAAAAGCTCTTCAGTAATTGATAAATGGATATTTAGCCTGGAGATGTATTTAAGGTTACTGGGCTGAGATACACCTGGAGGAACTCTTACACTGAATAATTAAAGTCTGAAGTATTTCTAGCTTAAAAATGAACAATAAATTAAACGAAATAAAAGTGTATGCATGTATTCAATTTTTTACAACTATACATTTATTTACAATACTGTTTAATTAACATTTTAAGCAGTAAGTTGTTGACACAGTGAGAAATTGGTTCCTATGCAAACACAATTAAATATACAAGTTCAATTACTTATGATTTTCGTTAGCTGTGAGTCTATTCTATCTGCATAATAATGTATAAAATGCCACTAGTTGTTTTTTTCGATTCCTCCCAAATAGAAATTGTGCAACCATGGGATTTATGCAAGGAGCGGATCTAGAACAATATTCATGGGGTGGCAAGAGGGTGGCAGGAGATTTTGAGGGGTGGCATCCCCTGGCAGAAGTATATGCTGATTTAATCGCAGTCAATGTTAACTTGGAAATCCACAATGTTAATATTTTAACTCAATAACAATAGGTGATATTATTGTGGCACAACAGTAAATCCTTAAATATAAATGTATAAGGTGGCAGACATCATTTAATGAATTTTAAATGAACAATAACTGAATGAGTTTGTTTCACTCTTAGACCAGCAGGGGTACCAAATATATGCAGACAGCTGCAATAAATACATTAATTAAATGTCTCATTGATGTTTGTCTGAATTAATATGATAATATTAATAATCATATCATTCATATCAGCTGTCACTTTTATGATTCACATTTTCAGTCTTATTAAATAAACTATATTTTTTGGAGGAGTTAATGATGAATGTTCCTCAAGATGCTTGCTCACCAAGTATTTACTATCATATCAAAATTCAAAAGAATCAAAAGAACAGTTCAGCGCCCAACAACTTTACTGCAAACAGTAACAACGTTGACTTTACATCAGAAAGAACAAACATTAAAGAAGTGACTAACTGCATCAATTAGGGTTAAAAAGCGTGTATTCAGCTAAAACATATACATCGCTGCAGTTCTTATCCAGTGGAATGTCCTTACCTACTGGCCTAGTTAAATCAAAGTGGTTACTTTTTTTTGGCTGGGCTGTGTAGTTTTACACACCATCTTATTTGACTTTCTCAGGACTTAAAACAGTTTTTTGGGGGCAGACGCCCCCACAAAGCAAAAAATAGATGTACTCACGTAAGGTCATCTTCTTAACAGTTTTGTATGCTCATCCGTGAGCAGAGCATCAAGTTGGCATGTCTATTACAGCTGAATGCGGCGATTACCATGTTGTTCAGCAAAACGCCTCACAAAATTATTAAGATCCAAAGCTTTAATGCGTTTTGATTCACTGCTGAGTACAGCCAAACTTGACAGTCTCTTCTTTGTCATTGTAGACCGCTCAAAGGTTTTTGGTTTTCACTGTTACAAAGTGGGAAAAACTGGAAAGAAGGTCTTGCAGCATTTCAATACATATCCAAAGGGCCTGAACGCACTGCAGGGTTTCAATGTTCAAGAGTAAAAAAACAACACAAAAATGCGAACACCACCTGATAACCGCTGTAATGATTTCAAAAGAAACACATTTTATTTGAAATTGTTGAAGAGAGAGACAGTTATTTGTAACTCAAATTTTGCAGTTTCTTCATATTTTATGCCCAAGGTATGTTCAAGGCATCACTTCTCATTTGATTTTTACCAATCTTATGGCTGTTATCTAATGAATGAAAAATACTTGAAGACAGTACATAATGGAACGCTTTGGCTATAAATGTTATTATGCTCGGTCCATGAAGCCTGTACACTGGATCACTGAGTGGGAGGAATGAAAGATCGACTGACTAGAACCACTTAATCAAAACTACACTTTGACTAATTGTCAATACTCTCTCTCCAGTGAGGAGCATCTGTAAGGAAAACAAGTACAACCAAGACTTTCTATCTTATCATATAGGGTTTGCAGTAGTTACACTTGTTTACAGGAAGTTGCTCCACCCGGATTGTTGCTTAGACTTGCCAGTCTGAATACACATTGTCAAAGAATTTGACAAAGAAGCAATGTTGTACTTAATTCACTCTGGACAAACACACTCTTTGTATGTCATTTTTAAACCTGCTGTGACACATTTTAACTGTCTTTCATCCATGTGGATGGTGACATATTCTTGAGGATTTTCATGCAAACTACAATGCACTGTTCCCAGAAAGTATTGTGAGAAAAATAGATGCAAATCAATGCTTTACTTTATGTTAATGTTTTATTCAATATTCAATTCAACTTATTCATACAACGAGCACCTCTGAGAGAACAAATATGAGGCTATATGAGTGAACATCCTTACACATATGCAGTGATGCTGGCAGCGTTGTGTATTTTGTAAAAAGTACACTGGAATGTATCCTGCATATCTGTGCCATAGTCAGCCTGCCAGAAGTGGGCCTTTGCTGAACTTATTATACTGCTTTCACCTCGCAGATACAAATCAATCTGAAGAGCACCTAGAGGGTGGAAGGGGAGAGTGAGGGTATTAGGGTAAGTGTCCCTTATGGCCCTTGACATCTCTCTGTGATGATGACCCAGGCCCACTCGTGACCCTACATCCCTGCTGCTTCAGGAGAGGTCAAGATTTATGCCATGGCTGAGAACCTGAGGTCATGCTATCTTCTACCTGCCAACCTCACAAGTTTCAATGCTCAGGATAAATAAAAAAGGAAAGACAGAAGGTAAGATTCACATCTTGCATTTTTCATTTTGAGAAACAAAAATATCCTATAGCACTTTGAGTCTGCTACAGTTGCTTATGTCCTAATAGACAAATCCAATTACTGTTTAAACTATGATCCACTTGTCAAATACATATTGTTTGTTGTTGTGTTTTCAATGTACCTTAATTTTTCTGTGGAGCAATACATAAATACTTTTGAGAAAGTACACTTAAGCTGTAGGACTGTAGTTGATGCAGGGTTTTGAAGGGCTACGTTAACTTTTAATTTGACATCAACACACACTGTAGGGCCGACAACTGCTGCTGTACTGCTGTGAACTGAACTTGTAAGCATTTTGTTTTGAAAGGAGTGTGCAGCAGTTTACAGCTACAGAATTTCTAACTTTTTTAAAGCTTCAGTTCAATCAAAATTCAAGAAGATGTATTTCTTGTCTTTAAATATGTCTTATCTATGATTGAGTATGGTTTTTTTTCTTCCTGGATTGCTATCAGTCATTGTCAGTCATCACAGCAGTGCAGTGAATCTAAGTCGCATTTGACGTAATGCACTCAAAGCACCAAACCTTTACCTTTGAAGTACTCAACCATTATGTCTCTTTTCACCAACCACAAAGTCAGTCTGCTGATCTGTATACTCTTCTGGGAAACGGGTTAATAGGCTGCTACAGTGGTTCCACATCATAGCTTAAACAACTGTAGACTACATACAGTATAATGCAATCTAATGCAGAAGTCATGTCACGATCTGTCTGTGTTGTGTTTTGTCTTGTCTTTTTCTGTCTTTGGTTTCATGTTTTATTTTTGAAGAGTGTTCACCCCCTGTCTTGCCTGTTGCTGTCTGTCTATTTTCCCTCCTACCTGATTACCCGATTGTGTTCACCTGGTGCACCTGTGTTTTCTCCTCCCTCCTCACCTGTGTCTTGTTTGTGTGATTAGTCTTGTGTGTATTTAAGTTCTGGTGTTTCTGTCTGTCATTGTTGGTTCATTGTTTGTCTTTGACTGTGTTCACGGGTTAGTGTTCGGTTTGTTCCTTAAAACCTTGAAATAAAGGTATTTTTTCAGTTTATTCTGCATTTGGGTCCTGCCTGCTTCATTCAACCCTAACAAGTCATGCACATACAAGAACTATTTACGGGCCTGTGTCAGAAAGGTGATGACTGTTGGCTGAACCAACACAGCATGTGTATATACACAGCCTGAGGCTGCATTCACACCAAATCAGCCGTTGCAGCGATTAGAGCAGGTTTGTGCTGCGGTGTGCAGTGTCACTTAAAAAATGCCCTATTTACCGCAGGCAACTCCACGTCGATGCATGTCTCTGTAGTCCCTCGTGGCAGCATACGGCTCTGGATCGCCGGTTACGTGATTGGCAACCACAGTGTGACAACGGCAGTTTCTCCAAAAGTCGAGTTTCTTTCAACAGTTTACTGCAGGCCCATGTGTTGTGGGGTTTTATTTGGTATGCCCTGTGGTCCCCAACACAACCCAAACACGCTGCCCATGTGTGGGCAGTGTGTGGGCAGTGACTCGCAGTGTGAGTCTGGTGTTTTCGCCGCATGTGATTTGGTGTGAATGCTGCCTTACCCAGTCATAAATACATCAAATAACTAAGATAATTTTTCGAACATACATCCTGAAATGTCCCTATAGGCTTCCTGCTGGTGGGGGGCGGTGGAGGCAGGCTTAGCACTTAGTGAATATTCAGTGAGACATCTTGAGTGTCAGCTCAGCAGGTGGGGAAAGGGTGAAGTGCTGTGCAGTATGTAAACCTGCTTTGCTTTAGCTTGCAAAGAAAGTCACAGGTTTCAGTTATTGCACTGTTTCTCTGTGGAAGTTGGTTTGTTGTACATGCTGTATCATTATACACAACCTTACACTCCCCAATATACTGCAAATCTATCGACAAGTGGGTCTTGAAAATCTCACATACATCATTACCCAGTTATTATCTGATTACGCTGTGTTGACATAAACAGTTTTTACTCAGAGTTACGTAATTATATGATACCCACATTTCCTCTCCTCTCCTTTTTTCCTCAACTTCCTTTGGCAAACATTAGCCCATATGGCTCATGGCATTAAGCTCATGTTTGTAGAAAAACAGCTGCATGAGAAAGCACCGCTGGATCTATTGTCTTTGTTGTTTTGTTCAGGAAAAACCACACAAATGTGAGATAACACAGCCAGTGCTTCTCATATACACATTTTGTCTGCCTATACGTTTATTTTTAAACATTTTACTTTTACTATGTTTGATCTCCATTATAGCAATGTCCAGTTGATTGTTAAATGATGCAACCAAACATTTACCTTAATCCCAAAACAACAGAGAGGAAACTATGAGGGAGTAACAGGGTTGACCGTATACATTTTATTTACTTTACAATCAACAAATAAATAAATGTGTTGGCACATGCTTATTTGCCATATAAATGTTTGTGACAAATGTGGCATGCTCATGAAAAGTGTAAGACATTTGAAAAACCTGCACATTAAATATACAGATTAACTATAAAGTGAAGGTTTACATAAACCATTCACATTTGCATGTGAAAGTGAAAATGTAACACCTTAAGGTTATATTATTGAAGTCGCTTTTATTAAAACAAATGTGCAGGTGCACTGGATCTGCCCGGTCCCACATCTGGGAAAACAAATTCCACTCAAACTGCCCCCAAGTAAACTTAACTTTGCACAACAAGCTCATGTTGCCTCTTTGCATCCATCATACATCCAAGATTGATGGAGACTCCACTCACACCTGTTCACAGTTTCTGACTAAAAATAAGAATAGGAAAGCCAAGCAGAATGAGACTATGTTTGATCACAAATCCTGATTTCAGGGCTATACCAACTTTTGCACATTTTTCTTTTTCACTGCACTATTTCTGGACTATGGTTGTCCTGAATTTATTTGGTGGACTGGCTGTCGTTACATCCTGTACTTCTGAATTTTAAAGTTCTATGAAAAACGTATCTGAATTCAATCAGAATAAAATCAATAAGGTATTTAGTTCTATTGTCTTCATGGCCTGTCAACCTTCTGTAATGTGGTGTGTGGGGATATGAATGTGCAATGAAAAATAAAGACACCTTTATGTTGTACTTGACACTATCATGGTGTTAATAGCTGCTGCTGCTGCTCTTTACAGTATGTGTTTACATAGTTGATATTTTTCCTAAACATACGGGACTTTATGTACTTACAAAATGAATGCTGTAGCCACAGAAAATGGCCGCTCCAAAAAGGGATGACCTACTTCCCACATTTAGCCCCAAAGGAGCTGTCTTTGGAGAAACATGAGAGAGGGATGTTTAGCCAACAGGGCTGCACTTTTAAGCCTCAGCTGAAAATGGGTTTTAATCATAAGCCGGTTCTGTTTCCTTTTTTTCCCTCTTACAGTCCATCCAGACAATCAGAAGACATTTGATAGCTGAAGTTTTGTGTCACTTAAAATACAACCAGAGGGAGGTGGTTTATTGGGAATTTCAAATAAACATAATTGTATTAATAGAAAAATGATAACTTGTCAAGACATATCTTCAGTTAGTAGTTTCAGGCAAACGCATAGGATTAACGCAACGCAATCGCAAAAAAGCTTCCGTCCACACTCAATAGTTATCCCAACCTGACCTCACCAGAATGCGTGACTCCACCACGAATCCTTAAGACCGCATTGCGTGGTGGAGTCACGAACTTTGTTACATTTACGTGTCTGCACCACGCAAACAACCCCAATGTAAAGTGAATGAGGCTCTTTTGTCGTGGTGCACACACGCATTTCTACAACGTCCTGCAGTGAGCTTTTATTCTATAAAACGTTTTTAAAATCTACTTTATAGCTTGTAGTAACTCACGGGAGGCTTCTTTTATTTTATTTGTATTCATAATAATTTTTATTTTTCGTCAGAATGTATTATGGTGCATTAGTTACGAATTTTTGGTCTCAAAAAACAGTGCATTGTGTGTAATAAAACTGTGATTTTTATTAAATTAGTTAGTTTTTAAGGAAGGCCAGAGCTTCAGCTGTGTCAAATAGATTGTTCCCTTTTAGTTAACGTTTTTTAAAAGAACATTATATTCCGATTTGATAATGTCCCCTTTATTGTATTACGGAGAGCAATGTGAGCGTCCATTCCCATTGGATAACGCAGGATTTTACACCAGGAAGTAAGTATACTCTTTACTGTCGATTGATTTTACAGTGATATCTGCACGACTCATCAACTCAAAAACACCAGATTATCCTTGTTGATTACACAACATTGGTTGGTTTAAATTGTGTACAATGCTTTTGTAATTTCCCCCTTCGATTTGGAGAAACAAATATTTGTTCAGTTTAGGATGGCCGAAGACACTACACTACCCAGAATCCTCAGCTATTGTCTGCGTTGCCTCAAGCTCTGTGATTGGTTGACTGCATTCCATATGAAAAAAAACGTTTCGTAAAAGATAAATCATACTTTATTCAGCAGTGCTTGCTTTACTCTTTGAAAGTCATCACATGAATGCATTGTAATAAATGGTTTGGCTGCATTAAATATTACATATCTGTCGTAGTTCTGTATTTGTATTTATCTACAGAGATCTGGCTCAGAATAGACCGGAAACGATTCTTTTACCGTTCTGTTTTAATTTCACAATGAAGTTAGTAGTAATAATTTGTTTTGATATTATTGTTTTTTATTAACTACTTAAGACCATCTTTTCTGTGTTGCTGTGGGGTTTTTCCATCGCTTTTGTGTTACAAATATCAAAACAATAACTAAATATATCCGTCGTAAACTAAACCAGAAACAGCAGTATATTTTATTTTGTTAACACTGTAAACTTGACAGATTTTTAACCCAAACCACCTACTGGTTAAAGCACGTTATTACACGTTTAGAGTAATATTGAAATCTTGAAAAGGGATGTCCAAAATAGCAATTATATACAGTTTTTAATTAACTATTTGTAGAGAATAACGAGTAATGTATATACTTTATAGGGATCTGCAGATAGATATTTAGTCTTCTCAAGCACCAACAATCATTACATTAAATTACATTGCATTTAGCTGACGCTTTTATCCAAAGCGACTTACAATAAGTGCGTTCGACCAACAAAATACAAGCTTGAAGAAAACAGAATCATATAAGTACATCAGGTTTCATAGAGCAAAAACATTTCAAGTGCTACTCAACTGGCTTTAGATAAGCCAGTCCTCCAATCAAATATCTCTCCTGATTGTTGGCACTTGACAATCACCTTCCCTGAATTTTACTCAGGTGTAACTAAAGTCTGCTTTAAGGGTTGTTTATATTTCACATCATTAATCAGAATTTGTAAAGTAACTAAAATAAATGTAGTGGAGTAAAAATACCTGGTTAACCTTAAAGAAAGCCCTCAGGATTATAAAAGACCCCCATCACCCCAGCCACAAACTGTTCTGTCTGCTGCCATCTGGCACAACAGCCGCATTCTAGGAGAGGGTGTGGCTGTGGAGGACTACAGTACCTGGGAGTGCACTTATGGGCTGAACTGGAGGATCAACACTGACACTGTGTACAAGAAGGGGATGAGCAGACTCTATTTTCTGAGGAAGCTGAGATCCTTCCACGTGTGCAGCAAGATGCTGGAGATCTTCTAGTCTGTTGTGGCCAGTGCACTCTTCTTTGCTGCGGTCTGCTGGGGGAGGGGGCAGCATCAGAGCCGGTGACACCAGCAGGATCAATAAAGTGATCCGGAAAGCTGGGTCTGTCATCGGCATCAAGCTGGACCCCTTTGAAGGTGGAGAGGAGGACACTGAACAGGCTGGATAACCCACCCATCCTCTCCACCTGCAGCTGGACAGTCAACGGAGCTCCTTCTCCAACAGACTGCTGCAGCTCCGCTGTCACAAGGACCAATACAGGAACACATTCCTGCCCACTGCAATAACTCTGTACAACAAATCACCTCTGGCTGGAAGAGAACTCTCTGCTCCATAGTTTCTCTAATACAACCTCGCTGTACATTGTACACATATATAATCTGTTCAATATTTGATATTCCATATTCCATTGTCATATATTTTTGAATATGTATATTTGCATATATAATATCTACATGTATATTTTCTATTTCAACACGTATATTTTCTATTTTCTTTTCTTTTCTTTCTATTCTTGTTTATTTGTGATTTTGTTTTATTGTAAAATGCCTTGTCTTTTATGCTGCTGCAAAAAAAACAACGTTCGATTCCTGTTTTGAATAGTGTGCCATCGATGGGTTTAATTCCATTTCAAAATGCTGTTTGTCGCTCAGCGTAAACTTCAACATTGTCAAGCAAAGCACATGGTGTAGTCCCAAACGATAGCTGAGGATTCTGGGTAGTGTAGTGTCTTCGGCCATCCAAAACTGAACAAATGTTTGTTTCTCCGAATCGAAGGGGAAAATTACAAAAGCATTGTACACAATTTAAACCAATCAATGTTGTGTAATCAACAAGGATAATCTGGTGTTTTTTAGTTGATGAGTAGTGCAGATATCACTGTAAAATCAATCGACAGTAAAGAGTATACTTACTTCCTGGTGTAAAATCCTGCGTTATCCAATGGGAATGGATGCTCACATTGCTCTCCGTAATACAATAAAGAGGACATGATCAAATCGGAATATAATGTTCTTTTAAAAAACGTTAACTAAAGGGAACAATCTATTTGACACAGCTGAAGCTCTGGCCTTCCTTAAAAACAAACTAATTTAATACAAATCACAGTTGTATTACACACAATGCACTGTTTTTTGAGAACAAAAATTCGTAACTAATGCACCATAATACATTCTGTCGAAAAATAAAAATTATTATGAATACAAATAAAATAATAGAAGCCTCCCGTGAGTTACTACAAGCTATAAAGTAGATTTTAAAAACGTTGTATAGAATAAAAGCTCACTGCGGGACGTTGTAGAAATGCGTGTGTGCACCACGACAAAGGAGCCTCATTCACTTTACATTGGGGTTGTTTGCGTGGTGCAGACACGTACATGTAACAAAGTTCGTGACACCACCACGCAATGCGGTGTTAAGGAGTCGTGGTGGAGTCACGCATTCTGGTGAGATCAGGTTGAGTTATCCTGATAGTGTCTGTCCACACGAGACCGCTCCGTTTAGCTCCAACCGCTGGAGAAGCTGCAGTACATATGCAGGAGCCTGTACGTGGCGCTGTAACTTCTTCCACAAAAGCAGCGAAGAAGCATGGTTGTCATGGTTGCCCTTCTGTTTATTCTCCGCGGTGGGGGCCGAGGGAACCGGGCAGAGTTTTTCGCCAGTCAACGTGTATTAAAGTTGAAATCTTCCGGACAAAAAAAAAAAAAGTGCCGGTCAAAGGTCTTCTTTGTTATTTATTGAGCTTTAAAACAAATCAATAACGACTCTATATAATATAATAATAAAATACATGGAGCCTCTCTTTTTCCTTCCTCTCTTCGGACAGCGTCAGCGTCAGTGTCTGTCTCATGCAGCAGCTGATCCAGTAATGAGTGAAAATAAATGGGGCTCAGAGCCTCAGGATACTGAAATCTGTATTTTTTTTTAAAAAATGTCCTTCTAATTTGTTATTCTTTTCCAAATAACACACTGTTATTTACTCACCAATAACACACAATTATCCTTGCTTTTATTTATTGGTTTAATTCCATAATCTCGGGCTTTTTTGGCGTCCGTCAGGAACTGAATTTCAAAATAAATATAACCGGAAACAGACATAGGCATTTCGAGCGATTACCCAAGATCCTCAGCTATGGTTTTAAGCTCGCTGATTCGATGTGTTAGCCGCAATGCATGCTGGGATTTGGTGTTTATATTATATGAAATCCGGAAAACATTTTAAAATGATAAAATAATACTTAATTCCGAGTGCTCTTGCTTTTCTCTTTGAAAGTCATCAAATAACGGCAATGTAATACACGGTTCGGCTGCATTACATATTACAGATCTGCCGTAGTTCTTTATTTAGAGAGCCCTGATGAGAAGACCTTTGGAAAAACTGGAAGAAATGGCGCCGAAACTGAATACTTGACGTGGATCATAAATATATCAACAATTAAACAACATCTTCAATTTCTCTTCACACAATACGTCTCCTTGCAGTATCAACACTAATTCGGCTGACTTTTACATTTGATCTAATTCATAGATAGGTTATATTTACACCATAACGGTGCACAGCTGATAGAAAAGGACTGTAGTTTTTAAAGATATTACTGATTTTCTTTGAATGTAAGAATGTAAATACTGAGTCTGAAATAGTATATATATATATATATATAGCAATATGCTGTAAAATGATGTGAAAGCATGCATAAAACTATACATCTTCAGATGTTGTACATACACACTAATAATACAAAGTTATTATGGCTGTGTGCACCTTGTGTGTTAAAGCACGTTATTGAATTATTGTTTTTATGTGTTATATTTGATTAAAAAAATATTAAGAGTACATACTTTCATAGGGGGAAAGTATAAATATAGAAATATAGAATATAAAAAATCAAGAATATGCTATAAGTGATCTCTCCAATAAAACAGTTTAGTGCAGGATGTACACAGATATTAATAGGAGGAGGTGCAAAACAGAAAAACGGATTAACCTTTATTTAAACATTAAATATTAAATATTAAGCCTGACAAAGTAATTAACGTCTAATATATTGCTTTCCTGCAATGTTAACTATGTTGAAGCACTTATTTTAACTGATATTATACACATTAATTATACTCTTATGTATGTAGATAGAATAAGAAATGTGCAGAATATGACAGTTTAATGGTGGAGGTACACACATATTGATAGATGTCTTGTAATGCACTGTTGAGGAACCTGTGACCCAAGTTTTTCATTCATTGCATAACTACACCGTAGTTGTGTATGATATGTCAATAAACCTTTGAAAATCTTGAAAGGGATGTGCAAAATAGCCATAATATACAGTCTTTAATGAACTATTAGTAGAGAATAACGAGTAATGAATATACTTTATTACTTGTTTCCATTCATGTCAATTGCAGATACATGTTTAGTCTTCTCAAGCACCAACTATCAAATATCTCTCCTGATTGTGGGCACTTGACAATCACCTTACCTGAATTTTACTCAGGTGTAACTAAAGTCTGATTTAAGGGTTGTTTATATTTCACATAATTAATCAGAATCTGCAAAGTAATTCAAATAAATGCAGTGGAGTAAAAATACCAGGTTCACCTCTGAATTGTAGTGGAGTAGAATTACAAAGTAGCAATGAGCTGTCATGTGGGTATATATTAATGCTGCGCATTATGGAGACAAGCGATTTTCACCCATTTATTAATTATATGTTTTACATTTGATAACACCAATGTGTTTAATAATGGCAACTTCTAATTGTGGGAAAAACGAAAACGTTCAGTAGAGACGTCCCATAGAACATTTTGCGAAACACAATAGCCAGCATGTGTAGTTCTGGAGGGGTGTTCGATTCCAGTTTTGGATAGTCTGGCGTGGTTTCGTTCCATTTCAAACAGCTGTTTGACGCTCTGCGTAACCTTACGGGACTGTAGTCCTAAACGATAGCTGGGGATTATGGGTAGTGTAGTGTCTTCGGCCATCCTAAACTCAGAAATGTTGACAATCGCAATGATGCTCGAAATGTCCCTTATAGGCCTACGTCTGTTTCCGGTTATTTTTATTTTGAAATTCAGTTCCCGACGGACGCCAAAAAAGCCCGAGATTATGGAATTAAACCAATAAATAAAAGCAAGGATAATTGTGTGTTATTGGTGAGTAAATAACAGTGTGTTATTTTGAAAAGAATAACAAATTAGAAGGAAAAAAATATTTAAAAATACAGATTTCAGTATCCTGAGGCTCTGAGCCCCATTTATTTTCCTCACAGGCGGCAACAAAAGTCCGAAATTATACGATTTAAAATAAAAGCAATAATTGTGGCTTGATATTGAGTAAGAACATGTTTTTATGAACCACACAGCTTCCGGTCTTCCACGACCCGACCGGAGAAAAAGACGTGCTGCAGCCTGCAGGCACGAAACACGTTACCAGTAGAAATACATTGCTTTTAAAATTGTGCTGTGCAACACGAAAAAAAGGGGCAAATCGTGATGGTGAACACGAATCAATAGATTAAAAATCGTGTTGGTGAACACGAAATGCCGTGAGACTGGGTTGGCTCTTCACCTGCCTGTTACACAGATTCAATGTGATAAAATGGTCTTTGTCACCTTCGGCTAACACAACCAGTTCTCATTCATAACACTCCGTTCGATGTCTCACTATGGGATGCGCCTCATTGCGGAGCAAACAGAAGCATCAATCTCATTACGCCAATCCTGATTGGCTGGTGAACTTGACGTCAGCGTCAGGGAATTCACCCCCTATAAGTAGCTTGCGCCACGACGCATGCGTCATTAAAACACCTCTTCTCGCTTCAGAGAACATCTCTATAGTAGCCGGACAAGCTTAACGGTCCACAGACTGAACCCAAATATAACCATTTTGGTCGACGGGCGCTCGCCGGCTACTCCTTCTGCTTTGCAGGAAGACGGTAATACTAACGCCAGTTAGTATTGAAATCGACCTCGCCCTTCTCTTCCCTGGAAAGTAAGGTAGGTTTGATTTTTTCAAGCTAGCAACACACCTGTTGCTAGCTAGCTTCCCCTTACTATTGTCACCACGGTAGCGAGGAAACTTTTATTTTTCTCTCTCACAGAGGAGAAAAGGATTAGAAGTATTTTGACACACCAGTCAATATTCTTTGAGAACAAAGGACCCACACCGTCCCTTTTTCTTCCGGATTAAGGACGGGTTGGTAACACTTTTCTCTCAACGACGTACCTGTTTTGAGCGGGTCCTCTCCAAGCCACGAGGCGACCAAGATGGACGCCTCTCCCCCTCACACCAGAGGAGTCAGGGACTCGGAGGCTCGGTCATGCGGCTGCGGGTTGAAGATAGCAGGCACAGACTCACACCAGGTCTGCTCGTCCTGCCTCAGGCTGGAACACGCCCAGGAAGCTATCTACAACCCCGGCTCGTGCGGGCATTGTGCCCGTTTCACCCGAAAGAGCCTCCACCGACGGCTAGCACACCAAGCTAGCTTGTTGGAACAGGACTCCCTCATGTCCACTGATTCGCCGTTTGGCAATCAAGACACGGGGGCGTCCGCCGCAGAGACTGAGCCCCTCACTGTGTCGGTCTGGGGCTCACTAACAGCGGCAGCTGCGGAACCGGGATCCCACAACGTGTCAGGCCGGGACCCGGTGGCGGCAAGAGACGCGGGAACGGAGCCCCACGCCTCACCAGGCGGGAGCTCCCGGCGAGACCTGACCATGGTCTCGCCCGCGGAGGCTCGGCCTGCTCCGCATACTGCCGATGGAACTGCTGGTGGCAGCCCACCTCCTACCGAGGATGGGCACGTCACCAAGTAGGAACCCCACGCTGCCAGCGAAGGCCATGACTGAATGGTCCTACAGAGCCGCAGTGTTGTCCGCCAGGGCTCTGAACGTTTCCTCACTGCTAACCGCATACCAAGCGGAGCTCTGTGAGGATATATGGCCCAGCCGCTGCCTTCACAGCGGCAGCCCTTCGTCCAAGCTGGCCTGAACCCTGCTCGGTTCAAAATACCGAAAACGCAGAGGTCGCAGTCCGCCCCAAGTCCCCAGCCCAGGCAGGGGACGAGGGCGAGCTGGCCTAGAACATTTCCGGTTACGGCTGCAGCTCAGGCACAGCCAACCCAGAATTTCGGCCAGCAGTCGAGGAAGAAGAAGAAGCGAGCGGCGTGACAGCCCCTCCTTCTCCCCTCTGTGACAGAGCTGGAAGTCTACGGTTCCCCAGCTCTAAATGTGTTTAGACACCATCCTCAAGTCTGCATAAACACATGTCACACACTTATTGATTTTTCTGTCATAAAACATTTTCCGCTGACGCATCCAGGCTTCGAGCCAAGGGCGCAGCTCGAAAAAATGAAAAGAAAAACAATAAACAGTCCGTCAACTGTTCCCCTTCTGAGAGCAGCTACGGCCTCTCTCAAAGGGCGGACAATTGACGGGTCTGTGAAGGCACCACCGTCACGCGCATGCGCAGTGCCGGCTGGGGCTGTAAAGGCACCACCGTCACATCACGCGCATGCGCAGTGCCGGCTGGGGCTGTAAAGGCACCACCGTCACGCGCATGCGCAGTGCCGGCTGGAGCTGTAAAGGCACCACCGTCACGCGCATGCGCAGTGCCGGCTGGAGCTGTAAAGGCACCACCGTCACGCGCATGCGCTGTGTCGGTGGGGATTGTCGAAATGGGGCACCACAGTGCTCAGACACTGGAGGGCCCCATAACACAACAAATAGAGACTCAGAGGGCAAGAGACGTGACATCTCAGCTGGCTCTAAGGAGCATACAGCGGGAGATGCTCACGACATCTGCTTGGGTTTCTCAAGACAGTTCCACGGAGCTACAGACTCCAAGTCACCGTCACCCCCCCTCGCTTCTCGGGCATTCTGCATTCGCAGGCCCGAGGAGAGTCAGCCCATATTCTGGAGAGAGAGATTCTCTCACTCCTAGAAAAGAGGGCTATATCTATTTTACCCGCCGAGCAGAGTCAGGTCGGCTTCTATTCCAAGTACTTCCTCGTTCCGTAACGGGGAGGGAACGGAATTCGGCCAATACTTGATTTGAGGGCTCTGAACAAATATCTAAAAAGATATAAGTTCAGAATGCTCACTCACACATCTCTGCTGCGGCTCGTGCGACAAAACGACTGGTTTACATCAGTCGACCTGAAAGATGCGTATTTTCACATCCCAGTATATTACCCACACAGGAAATATCTGAGATTCGCATTTCAGGGGATCTGTTATGAATACAGAGTACTCCCCTTCGGTCTGTCTCAGTCCAAGGGTGTTTGTACGATGTACGGAAGCCGCGATAGCCCCGTGAAGACAACAGGGTATTCGCCTGGCGACCTACCTGGAAGACTGGCTGCTTCTCGCACAGTCGGAGCAGGAGGCTGTTACGCAGACAAATGTCCTCGTAAAGCACCTGCTCAACCTGGGTTTCATAATAAACACAGAGAAGAGCATGTTGTGCGCCGCGCAGACTATACTCTTCCTGGGTTTACGCCTGAACTCGGTGCCCTTTTCAGCTCGCTTGTCAGCGGAAAGAGTGAAAGCTTTCAGAGCTTGTCTCGCTCTTTTCCAGCTGCGCTAACATGTTCTCTTCAGATCATGCCTGCGATTGCTGGGGCTCATGGCGTCAGCCATCCTGGTCGTACGACTGGGACGCTTACACATGAGGGAGTTTCAGCGCTGGGTGGCTGCCCTAAAACTAAACCCCAGACGCATGTCTGACAGGTTGGAAGGTATTTATGAAGGTCGCCCGGTGAGGGGTCTCTGGAGCAGAGACCTCCAGCGGGCGCACATAAATTACCTGGAGCTTTTATCGGTGTTTCTCACCCTAAAACGCTTTCTGCCTTTCCTCAGGGGACATCACGTCCTTGTGAGGACAGACAATACGACCACAATATCGTATATTAACCGCCATGGGGGTTTGCGTTCTCTCCAGTTACACACACTGGCGCGCAAACTTATCCTATGGAGCGGTAGACGTCTCCTCTCTCTGAGAGCGACGCACGTACCGGGAGTGATGAACCTCGGGGCAGATCTACTGTCCAGAGGTATACCACTTTATGCAGACTGGACTCTACATCCAAGGATTGTGAGCCAGCTGTGGGTGCGTTACGGCAGAGCCGCGGTGGATCTGTTCGCATCAAAAGACAACGCTCAGTGTCAGCTGTTCTTTTCAATGCGTGATCTAAATGCACCGTTAGGCGTGGATGCACTCGCGCACAATTGGCCCCCGGGCCTTCTGTACGCATTCCCACCCCTGGCTCTGTTACCTCCAACTCTGGCCAGAGTGAGAGAGCAACGCCACACACTTATTCTGATAGCTCCGCACTGGCCAGCTATGTACTGGCTAGCGGAGATATATCAGCTGCTGTGCGGGCAGCCATGGCAGCTTCCACTATGCAGGGACATACTGTCCCAAGCGGGGGGGGCGATCTTTCACCCACACCCAGAGCGCTTGGCTCTATGGGCCTGGCCCGTGAGTGGTACAATCTGAATACAGTGTGACATGAAGCTGACCCTGGCAGCAGAGTGTGGTTGAAGCCCAACCCTGCCTTTATTTTAAGGTGGTTGGTTCAGGTACCATATTTGACATTGAGGCATCCTCCCCGCCACTGTATTCCTCCGGGGAACAGCGGCCGGATTTGCAACGGCTCTCCCACTGGTTTGTGGAAGCAATTGCTTTGGTGCCCATACAAGTCAGAGTTCGCAGGCACCCTCGGGTCCGCGAGCTCTTTTGACTCAGGGTCTGGCTGCATCCTGGGCTCTGTCCAGGATGTCTCCCATCCAAGACATTGGTACAAGCGGCGAGCTGGTCCTCGCCGCTCACTTTTGTCCGCTTCTTAACAATCTGGACGTTCTACTCCCAGTGTGACTCAAGCAGTGCTGGGCACCTGGTTGAGTCAGAGCTCTACCTGTTAAAGTTCTGGTTGGTTTGGTGATTTTCGAGATAAGCTCGTCTGGCAATACGGGAGCTACAATTTCCCATAGTGAGACATCGAACGGAGTGTTATGAATGAGAACTATAGGTTACTTACATAACCCCCAGTCCTCAGAGTAACATGAAGTGACGGCCCTCCTTGCTATGGTGAAGCGAGAAGAGGTGCTTATTTTGAATGACGCATGCGTCGTGGCGCAAGCTACTTATAGGGGTGAATTCCCTGACGCTGACGTCAAGATCACCAGCCAATCAGGATTGCCGTAATGAGATTGATGCTTCTGTTTGCTCCGCGATGAGGCGCATCCCATAGTGAGACATCTCACTTCATGTTACTCCGAGGGCTGAGGTTACATAAGTAACCTATAGTTTTGTTGTTGGTTTTTCCAAACTTGATTGATCTGCTTACGTCTATAGTGATAAATGTTAAACAAAATACAAGTATAGTGAATTTAGTGAGAAAGCTTCAAGTTTGACAAACACAAATTATCTCAAGTTCAGTGTATCCTCTGGATTGCAGTGTTTTCAGATATTTAATGTAGATCATCCCCTGACATACCTAACTGGTTTTGGGCTTGTAAGTATTGCATTAATATGCAATTAAGTTGGAAGTGATGAAGCTCGTAGGAGGAATAATTCCTGTGGGAAACCCCATTGGCTAAAACTGGGCTGCAGCTTGATATTTGGAACGTGGTCTCATATGTTTGTGATCCCATGTGAGAAAAAGAGCTCAGATGCCAACTGAACACTTAGGTGCATAGGTGTGAGGCGGCACAGGTGTTAACACACATTCACAGGAGAACTAAACAAGAGCTAATCACTATGTAGTCATAAACATTTAAAACAGAATGGACATGAATAAAAAAACATGTTTTGTTAAGCACATTTCTCTTGTACACATGCATTCTGTTTTGTATCTGAAAGCCTGTTTTTTCAGGTTTCAGGCTCAAAAATGACATTCCCAGAACAAATGACCATATCTTCACTTCTAAAAGGGTTACATTAATAACCTTTTTTTCAAAGTAATGATAAACCTGTGAGTTGGATGTAGAGAAGTCAGAATCTATATAGATGTTTTTTATTTTAAAGATAATTCAGTTTGAACATGGTAAAAAACTGTAAATTATAGTGTCCGTCCAAAAAATAAACCAATGAACAAAATGAAAATGAATTATTAAAAACTATAAATACAATACACAAATGTAACATGTTTATATGAGGACCCCCTTAGTGGTTCTAGGAATATTTTATATAAAATGGTGTTTTCTATTTAACTTATTGTACTAAGATTATTTTTGTAAACATGCATGGTATTTTTTTAATTAACCTTTTTATTCATTTTTACCTCACGTACCCCCCTGCAGTACCCCCATTTGAGAATCACTGGGTTAGTAGACTAAAAGCTTTAGTAATCCAAAGTACAACATATAATAAGTTCCCTGTATCAAGATTGATGCAAAACAAGTGATATTTGACCTTTTTAGACAGATTTAGCAAAAAAACCTCTTCTGGGGCCATTTGGGTGGATTTTCCATATCTCTGGCCCCCCTTGTTCGATGTTGACATGTGACATCTCTCTCTGAACGCTAGAGCCAATAGAATTGAAGGGAAATCGTCCCACATGTTTTGATGTACGTTTTTGTTGATAACGTTGCGAGTTTGTATCTTTCAGTGTTGAGGTGGGCACCGTTAGATTATGTGTCTTTACGATCATAAACGATATGTTGGATGTGCAGCTAGGATAAGTAATAAGGGAGCTAGGAGTGATTTTCGCTGCAGTAATAGGTTAGCATTTTTCGCTCTGGGCTAATTCAGAGGGTCACTGTTAGCAGTGTGTGTTTTTTTTGGAAAAAAAATGAAGATCAGTTAAATGAGTTTTTTCCCGTTATATGGATATAACATATTCATAGTTTATTAAATATTAAGGTTCCTTAGACGTTGTTTCCTGCAAATGACGCGATTTCGGCCCCGGAACCGGGTCCGTGGGGCTTAAGAGGTGTCTATGCTGTATTCTATTTCAGGGTCCTGCTTCATGTCCAGTATATGTTGGGTGGAAACCATTGAAAACCCCGACCAGGTTGCCCATCACAGGGTATTCACACTTAAATTCATACCTTTCCACAACAAGTAAAGAAAAATAAAAAATAAATAGTGAGAACACAGAGTCACTACCATGTCAAAATTACACATGTAGAGCACAGCTACAGTCTAAAAGTAAAATCCAACCAATACCAGGGTTGCCAACTCTCACGCATCTGGCGTGTGACACACGCTTTCACTCTCAATCTCACGCTCTCACACTGCCCAAACTATTCTCACGCCAAAAACAAAATGAACCGGCGATCGTTTTTGGTTGGTTATTTACAATGTTGAGTTGACAGCTCAAGCTGTCGATCCGCCCCCACCACCCTTAACAACGTTAACAGACAGCAGAGCAGTGGTAGCCGGTTGGTCAATTCCCGACCCGTATTGCGCATGCGCAGATCTAAGATCCAGTAGAAATTATAAAAAGTAAAAGTCTGCTGCTTATTGTTCTAATAGGCCAAATCAAATCAAATCAAGTTTTATTTATATAGCACATTTATAAGCGATTTTTGGTCGAGCCAAAGTGCTGTACATATAATAAAAATAGCCTACAGTAGAGACACTTTACAGCAAATACAACAGCACAGATTGTTCAGATTATCAGTATGAGAAAAACGACACCCTCTATCCTTGGACCCTCACATCGTACAAGGAAAAACTTCCAGAGAAAACCCACAGTTAAAGGGGAAAAATGGGAGAAACCTCAGGGAGAGGAAGAGAGGAGGGATCCCTCTCCCAGGACGGACAAACGTGCAATAGATGCCGTGTGTATAGACCGAATGTTAGGAAATGCATGTGTCTGTAATAAGAAGATGAATCCACGAGGATGTCAGTGACAATCCTGTGGAAGCCATCAGGGAAGCAGCATGAAAAAGTTTTTTCAGGCCAAAATAGAATCAAAGAGTATATGAGAGTGAGAGTGCGTTAATTAATATATTTGGCAGTTTGGAGTAAGTCTGTAGATTTGTTTGTGTGTGTGTTTCACGTATAGGCCTCTCATAATTAATTGTGTTGGATACATTTTATTTTATAGTCTGTGTCCAATATTGTGTATTTGTATATATTGTATATATCCTATATATATGCTAAGGTCCCACTACTGACACAATAGCAGTCATTTAGTGCGCATATGTGTAATTAAACCCATGATATCAAAATCTCACTCCAGCCAGGTACCCAAAGTTGGCAACCCTGCCAATACACATTTTCATTCGTGAAGGTAGAAAAACACAATGCCTACACTGAATAAAAAACATGTAACTGAACAGAAAGATTGTATACTAAATGTAAAAATGCTTCACAAGATGAATGATCACATGAAGGAAATATGTTAAATTGATAAATACATCTGTGCCCTTACAGACATGCATGCGTGTATAATTCTAAATGAACACACTAATTAATTTCAGTGTGTTGGATGTGTATATTCCTATGTGGGTGAAGGTGCTTGCTACCAAATTGAAGCAAAAGCTGCTCGAGGGAAATATTCAGCCCACAGTGATGAATGAGCTGACTGCAGTTTACAACATGTAAACATGCACTGCCCACTTGCCATATCTTCAATCCATTAGCTATCCTCTGTCTGCGTAAAAGCTGTTTGTTTGTTTTGTTCCCCTTTCTCCCATTCTGTGCCCCTTTTTGCCGGCAACCCTCAAAGAATCACTACCTTTTCCGTTTTCCAATTTCAGCCGCTTCCTCTGGAGCGAGGTTTGATGAATGTCGCTCACATTAGGGTGACCTCCGAGATAACCCCTCCTTTCTTTCCCAAGAAAATTCATCAGGCAGAGTCGGCCAGCCCCGGGGATGTGTGATTCAGCACTCAAGGTGAGTGTTTGTCACAGAGGACTCAGATGGCTAGATATTGTTGAGGAGTGAGGAGGACAGAGATGTGCAGTTTCTGGAGCTCTTATAGCTTTACGAACTGAGCCAAGACATACATGCCTATACAGAGCATAGAAACACGAGGTTTAAAGATGCACCCGTCAATGTAAAACAGTTCATGTATTCTAAAACACATTACTGTTTTTGTTCATCAGCAACATAATGGACCAATACCACATATTCCTCAAATAGGGTGTATTTTTGAACTTTATAATATAATTTTATTTTCTAGGGTGTTATTGAAGCCTTTGCAAAGCAATGGTCGTGATATGGGGGAGGAGAACAGTGTCCAACCCACATGCCTTACATTTTCTAAAATATCAGGGTAAGAGTAAATCAGAGGCAGAGTAGAGGGAGGGGTTTTTTTTAGAATGTGAGTGGGCAACTGAAAAATAGGGCAACACAGAGAGAGTTAGACCTGCTAAATGTTAGTCCCCCAATCTTCCTATGCAAACATGATTCATTAGACATTTTAATGAATTATAAAAGATGAAATACAAGCAGAAAAGGACTTAAAATGTATTTGTTGGTCACTGATATATTTAAGAAAGCACATCACATGTGGTGCACAGCACAGGTTCTGCTCCAGCCATGCGACTTCACATCTCACCTCCACAAGAGTGCTAACAGCGAAACAACACTTGTGAGCAGTGACTGCACAAACACCGGTATTGACCTGTGTGACACACCAGCAACAGGATCTGCAGCCACAACATCACCTTAGTGGGTCAATCCCTTCCTCAATCCACTGAATCCATTCTTGAACCCAGGAAGCAATCCCAGGACTCAGCAGAGGTAGCTTTGTTGTAAACCTATTCCAAGTGGTATGAAAGCGAGTGGGGAAATGGAAAAATAAATATTATTATTTTACTAACAGTACAACGCAAATTGTATCATTGTAATTTCATACAATCAAGATAATGTTCTAATATCCAAATCAAATGATTATTCATAGCTATTTCTTAAAATCCTGCCAACCATGATGAAACATAAATCATTGAAAATGGGGTTTTTATATAAGAAAACATTTAGTTTTATATTGTATTTCCTCTGTCTGTTTAGGTTGTATAATTTATGTTACTCCACATTTCCCTCTCATGGGTCTGGTGGAAAAATTGTGGAAAATGCACCATCCCTTCACCGATTTGCATTAGATCTGGTTTGTAAAGTGCACTATACCAGTCTGCAATGGTATATCATTTTACAAAGGGTGCACACTGGTGCTAAAGTTGGACCAGTTGTAACATTTACATTGATAAACAAAGGCTTACATACAGCAAAACAAAAGTGATACACTTTACTGTACTGCAATTTGCTATGTAGCCTGTTAGAAGGAAAATGACCACATTTCTAATGTTTAAAATGAGTGATGATGTTTATTAGGAATACAAACAGTGGCTTGTGTGTAAGGTCAGGTATTAATTTAAGATGCATGTACAGTATGATTTCAATAACTAAAGGGCAGTTGCCTATGTCTACAAAGTCTTTAGATTATTGAGGGGATTTTTTATATTGACTATGTCATTGCTTGAGGAAATTAATCTATCTGCTATGTGCTGTGGGAGTGCATCCAGCACACATAGGGCACAACAAACTGCACACTGAGAAGGTCCAGCTAAGCAGCATCTGCTGATTGAAATTACCCAGATGCGAGATAGTAATGTAATGTAATGTAGCAAAAAGCTTGTCTTTTGCTGGGTTGGAATGGGAACAATGCATGGGAGGTTCAAGGTTGCCTTCCTTCCTGTGGTGTAATTATGCAGTTAATGTATCCATTGTTTGAAGAAGTCATCTTCATATTTTATTTTCTACAGACCCCTTCACTTTCACACCTGCTATTTATGTTTAGTTTTCAAGCAAAAATCAACCCTTAGTATTATGTGAACTGAAGTAAGATTTTACTGAACACTTAATCAACCCTACTTTTTATTTCTCCACGCATCCTTTGTACATACTTCCTTTGTTTGCATGTATTAGAGAGAAAGTGCATACCCTAGTGGCATTAGGCTCCTGAAAAAGTGCTGCTTCACATCAAATAGAGCATCCAAAAGAAAATAACAAATATTAATATATACATTATGATAATTAAACAATGAATCTTCTGTCATGTATACTTAGCAGTGCTTTAAACTAATTCCATTAGCTGAAACGGCTAACATTCTGATGTTAAGCAGGTACAACTTGACCAATAATATACCATATATTATTGTGTTAGCCTTCAAGTGAACCTATACGTTGATCTTAACAACACACCTGTAACGTTTTGTGGTGACAAAATCTGTCCACAGACAGAAATATACACCTGACAAATAACAGAAAACAGCTTCTATTACATTACATGTCACTTGTTAGACTCTTTTATCCAAAGCGACTTACATACTCAATACTGTGGAAAATCCCCACAGGAGCAATTTGGGGTAAAGTGTCTTGCCCAGGGACACAACGACATGCTGACTGCAGTGGGGTTTTAACCCGTGTGTAAATCGAAGAGATAATACATTTTACAGCATATAGACCGAATGTTAGGAAATGACGAGACCCAAGGCAGGACCGTAGAGACAGGTTCAGCCACGACCCGAAGTCCACGACTTAATCCAGAACTCAGGATAGAGGATCCAAGACACAGGACTACAGCAAGAGGATCAGCCTCGACTCCGGTTCCCGGCGTAGATATAGAAACAAAACAATAAAAAAGATTTGGCTGGGTTAATCGGAACAAGAGAATACACAGACACAGACAGAGAGGGAAAAGGTCATTGGATAAAAGTTATTCTTGATAACCCTCTAGAAAGATCTCATGAACCTCCCCACATTAATGTGGTATAGTGATATTAGGTTCAATACAAGGGCCTTTTCCATTCAATTCCCCTGAATGTTGTTAAACCTTGAAATACCTTATGTAACTTGTTTTACATGAGGAGCAGCATGTAAATAAAGATAGAAAAGTATATTAAAATAAAAAATAAACGTTTTCCCATGATTACACACACATAGACTGCAATGCTGAAAACAATACCAGTGTGGCTGTTGCGTCTGGTAATTATTGGACAGATTAATAATTTGACGCAACAATGAAGCTTAATATTAAAAGAAGATATTAAAGTTCATCCTTTTTGATGTACACTAGAAATGCAACATTGTTGGAGATATTAACGGTACATGCTTTGCATGACCTCATCACACCTCAAGATCTGTGTAATAGCCTAACATCATACACAAGAGGGTTAGACTTATTTCATTTCATTTTTACCACCATTTAATTCCTTTAAAATATCTCCTTTCAGTTTTGTGTTTGCCTCAAGTAAAGGTCCAACTCTTAGTCCCAATGCTGGTTTACCTGCAAAGGTCCCACAAATATATACTGCATGCACTCTTTGTGTGGTCGTCTCACTGCTCTCTCGGCTGCTCATATCTGCAGGTTGAGCTATTTCCAAGTTTGTAGCCAATAGTTACTGCAGCAAATCAGTTATTCAATATTTCTTCTTTCTTCTACGTCGCCCACATTAGCAGAGAATATTGCAGTAGATTAAAGTGTGAAGACACTCATTAAAATAGGAAATATGGACAGACATTAGTTCACGTGAGAATCATCTATGGTAAATCATTGTAAAAATCATATGTAGCTTTCAGTATTGAAACATATGTAACTGAAATCACAGTGCATATTACAGTTTATCAGAATGTATTGAACTATAAAATGAATTTGCATTAAGATTAGTGTCTGCAGGGCAACAGGCCCTTAGCAGGTCTGTAGTATGGTTCATGGTTTACTGGGATGTTATTGTTTCTTCAAATAGCTACATTCAAATAATCAATTCAAGTGCTTGGTTACAATTTCACATAATTATTGCAGCAAAAACAGAAGTTACTAGTCCCCAAGGTAATGTAAGGGTTCACTCTGTTATTCAATCTCCTACTCATATTTGAACTTTATGCATTGTAAATGTTGATTCAAAGTTTCTAATCATACGGATTTGATTCTGTGCTCCAATATTAAGTCAGCCAATGTTATGCATGTGATGATATGCATGAACAAAAATAATCTCACCCACTCACCATCAGCCAGTCAACTCTGGGTCAGTCCAATTGAACAGGAACATTAATAGTCCAGGAGGTGAATGGAAATGTCATTGCAGAGAAAAACACTGTTAACAGTCTCAGTCAGTCACATACAAATCATACAAATAATAATAATTTGAGGTGAAATATGGGTATGAATTACCTATAAACAGGCTCCTGATTATTCAAAAAGTATTTAACATACATCCCTTAATGTTTACATGTTGCTGTTTAGACATGATCTAATTTCAACATCATGTTATGTTTCTCGTCCCTCATTTTTGTATATGTCTAGATATACAGTAGCATTCTCTTACACGCGGTAAAATCATATAAAAAACATTTTGGATATCCAGTAAATTGTTAAACAAATGATACTCCTTTCTTGCCTGTTTGGATGTTCATCCTGCTTACACTTTATTTATTTATTTGTATTTATCCATTTCATCAGTTCATGTATTAAACACTTTGTGCCATTATTACCCTGTCTATGGCACAGTTCTAAAAAAAATGTATTATGTGTATGGCATTTACAACATTTATAAACAAGCTCTGCCTGTTTAGAAAGCTTTTAAAATGAACCCATTATTGTTGGCTTTACTTTGTACATGCCATGCTAGGGCATTTCATATTAACACAGGGGTAAGCTTAACAGTGTCTTAAATTGAGGTTGACCTTAATCAAATCAAATCAAATCAAGTTTTATTTATATAGCACATTTATAAACGATTTTTGGTCGAGCCAAAGTGCTGTACATAAAATAATAATAGCCTACAGTAGAGACACTTTACAGCAAATACAACAGCACAGATTGTTCAGAATATCAGTATGAGAAAAACGACACCCTCTATCCTTAGACCCTCACATTGTACAAGGAAAAACTTCCAGAGCAAAACCCACAGTTTAAGGGGTAAACATGGGAGAAACCTCAGGGAGAGCAACAGAGGAGGGATCCCTCTCCCAGGACGGACAGACGTGCAATAGATGCCGTGTGTAAATCGAAGAGATAATACATTTTACAGCATATAGACCGAATGTTAGGAAATGCATGTGTCTGTAATAAGAAGATGAATCCACGAGGATGTCAGCTACAATCCTGTGGAAGCCATCAGGGAAGCAGCATGACGAGACCCAAGACAGGACCGCAGAGACAGGTTCAGCCACGACCCGAAGTCCACGACTTACTCCAGAACTCAGGATAGAGGATCCAAGACACAGGACTACAGCAAGAGGATCAGCCTCGACTCCGGTTCCCGGCGTAGATATAGATACAAAACAAGAAAAAAGATTTGGCTGGGTTAATCGGAACAATAGAATACACAGACACAGACAGAGAGGGAAAAGGTCATTGGATAAAAGTTATTCTTGATAACCCTCTAGAAAGATCTCATGAACCTCCCCACATTAATGTGGTATAGTGATATTAGGTTCAATACAAGGGCCTTTTGCATTCAATTCCCCTGAATGTTGTTAAACCTTGAAATACCTTATGTAACTTGTTTTACAGATCTCATTTCAGCAAACATTTCAGGGCTTTGTGGACTTAATCCATGACAAACTGGAGTTGAGACCAGGAGGCGGAGTCACAGTCTTACACGCTTCTCTGCGCTCTCTCCTAGGCAGTCATCCATAGGAATCCCGAACCCAATAAAATACCCAATATTAACGGTGTGTGTGTCTGCCCAAGGACAATTTAAGGTAAAACCTAATAGAGGTGTCATACATAATAACCTAATAAAAGTAAATGTAACAACTACTACAGTGCAACAAAACAGGAAGATTAAATCCATCCATCCATCCATCTTCTCCCGCTTATCCGTGGTCGGGTCGCGGGGGTAGCAGTTCCAGCAGAGAGCTCCAAACTTTCTTTTTCCTGGCGAAATCAACCAGCTCTGACTGGGGGATCCCAAGGCGCTCCCAGGCCAGCGAAGAGATATAATCCCTCCACCTGGTCCTAGGTCTACCCCTTGGTCTCTTCCCAGCTGGACGTGCCTGGAACACCTCCCTAGGGAGGCGCCCAGGTGGCATCCTAACTAGGTGCCCGAACCACCTCAACTGGCTTCTTTCGACGCGCAGGAGGAGCGGCTCAACTCCGAGTCCCTCCCTGATGACCGAACTTCTCACCTTATCTCTAAGGGAGACACCAGCTACCCGGCGGAGGAAACCCATCTCGGCCGCTTGTATCCGCGATCTCGTTCTTTCGGTCATGACCCATCCTTCATGACCATAGGTGAAGATTAAATGTGGTCTCTTAAACATAAGATCTCTAGCATCTAAAGCAATATTGGTAAATTATTTAATATCAGATTATAATATTGATATATGCTGTCTCACTGAAACTTGGTTGAGACATGAAGAATATGTCAGCATAAATGAGGCCACTCCACCCAGCCATATCATCACTCATATTGCTCGAGGCACGGGCCGAGGAGGTGGAGTTGCAGCAATCTTTGACTCAAGTTTACTTATCAATACTAAACCAACATTAAATTATACCTCCTATGAAAACCTCATTTTTAGTCTTACGCATCCGACCTGGAAAACTTTGCAGCCAATCTTATTTGTTACAGTGTATCGTGCACCAGGTCCTTATTCAGAATTCTTATCAGAATTCTCTGAGTTTTTATCAACTTTGGTACTTAAACAGATAAAGTAATTATCTTAGGTGACTTTAATATTCATGTTGACGATGAAAAAAATAGCCTTACTGTTGCATTTAACTCTATATTAGATTATGTTGGTTTATGTCAGAGTGTAAATAAACCAACCCACTGCTATAATCACACTCTCGACCTTGTTCTGACTTATGGTATTGAAATTGAGCAACTATTAGTCGAACCACATACTCCTGCTTTATCCGACCATTTCTTAGTAACTTTTGAAGTACTGTTACTAGACTACAAAGCATTAGTCAAAAGCTCTTGCAGCAGAAACCTATCTGTTAGTGCTATAGCCAAATGTAAGGAAGAGATTCCACCAATACTTAACTCGATAGCATGTCTGCATGTAAGAGAGGAAACTTATACAAAATGTACACCACCCCAAATTGATCATGTTGTTGATAGTGCTACAGATGCGCTGCGAATACAATTAGACTCTGTTGCTCCTTTGAAAAAGAAGAAAATAAAACAACATAGATTAGCTCCATGGCATAATGCCGAAACCCGCAAAATAAAGCAAAAGTCTAGACAACTTGAAAGGATATGGCGTTCCACTAAACTTGAAGAATCTTGTTTAATTTGGCATATTACTCTCAATGAATATAAGAAAGCACTGCGTAAAGCGAGAGCAGCCTACTACTCTTCATTAATAGATGAGAATAAGAATAATGCATGATTTCTTTTCAGCACTGTAGCCAGGCTGACAGAGAGCCACAGCTCGATTGAGCCTTCTATTCCCATAGCACTCAGTAGTAATGATTGTATGTGCTTTTTTAACGATAAAATTGTTACTCTTAGAAACAAAATTAATGACCTCTTGCCTTTGACCAGTATAGTGTTATCAACAGCTCCCGAAAACGTAAGTTCTAATATTACACTAGATAGTAAACTAGAATGCTTTTCAGCCATAAACCTTGAACAATTAAATTCAATGATTCTCTCTTCTAAACCATCAACGTGCATGTTAGACCCAATTCCAACTAAGCTGTTGAAGGAAGTTTATCCATTAATTAGCACTTCTTTATTAAATATCATGAATATGTCTTTATTATCAGGCTATGTTCCACAATTATTTAAAGTTGCAGTAATAAAACCGCTTCTTAAAAAGCACAACCTCGATCCAGAGGTTTTACCCAACTATAGACCTATTTCTAATCTTCCGTTCCTCTCAAAAATTCTTGAGAAAGCGGTCGCAAAACAGTTGTGTGATTACTTAAAAAACAATGATTTATTTGAAGATTTTCAGTCTGGCTTTATAACACATCATAGCACAGAGACAGCTCTGGTTAAAGTCACAAATGACATTCTAATAGCCTCAGACAAGGGACTTGTCTCTATTCTTGTTTTGCTCGATCTCAGTGCTGCATTTGATACTATCGACCATGATATCGTATTGCAAAGACTAGAGCACTTAGTTGGCATACAGGGAACTGCTTTAGGCTGGTTTAGGTCCTATCTATCTGAACGCTCTCAGTTTGTACGTGTTAACGATGAATCTTCCACGCAAACCAAAGTTAGCCATGGAGTGCCACAGGGCTCAGTGCTCGGACCTATTTTGTTCACATTATATATGCTTCCGTTATATATATTCGCAATATTCTAAGGAATCATTCTGTAAATGTCATTGTTATGCGGATGATACTCAACTATATTTATCAATCAAGCCTGATGAAATTAATCAACTAAATACAATTCAAGACTGCCTTAAGGACTTAAAAACGTGGATGACCTTAAACTTTTTGATGTTAAACACGACCAAAACTGAAGTTATTGTACTTGGCCCGAAGAATCTACGAAACAAATTATCTAAAGATATACTAACTATGGATGGCATTAATTTGACCTCCAGTGAGACTGTAAGGAATCTTGGTGTTATATTTGATCAGGATTTATTCTTTAACGCCCACATAAAATCACTTTCAAGGACCGCCTACTTCCATCGACGTAACATTACAAAAATCAGGCATATCTTGCCTCAAAACGATGCAGAGAAACTAGTCCATGCATTTGTTACTTCTAGGCTGGATTATTGTAACTCTTTATTATCAGGGAGTACCAAGAAGTCAGTCAAGTCGCTTCAGCTGATTCAAAATGCTGCAGCTTGTGTACTAACCAGAGTTAGGAAAAGGGACCACATTACTCCTGTTATGGCTGCCTTAGACTGGCTCCCTATAGAACACAGGATAGAATTTAAAATTCTTCTTCTCGCCTACAAAGCCCTTAATGGGCAGGCGCCATTTTACCTTAAATAACTCATTATACCCTACTGTCCTACTAGGGCATTGCGTTCCAAGAATGCAGGGTTGTTGGTTGTTCCTAGAGTCTCTAAAAGTACAATGGGAGCCAGAGCCTTTTCTTATCAAGCTCCACATTTGTGGAATCAGCTTCCAGTTTGTGTTCGGGCGGCAGACACCCTATCCGTTTTTAAGAGTGCGCTTAAGACATTCCTTTTTGATAAAGCTTATAGTTAGGGCTGATTAGATTCAGCCCCTAGTTTTGCTGATATAGGCTTAGTTTGTCGGGGGACATCTTACTTCTTCCTTCTCTCTGTCTATACCTGTGTACTCTCATGTTCCGATTAACCCAGCTTCCCCAAATGTCTTTCTTTTTGGTGTCTATATACGCCGGAATCCGGAGTCATGGATGATCCTGCGGTCCTGTGTCCTGGATCGCGAGCCTTGGATCGCGAGTCGTGGCTGTGGTCCTGGATCATAGGTCCTGGATGGATATCCTCGTGGATTCATCTTCCTATTATACACACATGCATTTCCAAACATTTGGACTACCTATGTTGCAAATGTATTATCTTTTCAATTTACACAAGGCATCTATTGCACGTCTGTCCGTCCTGGGAGAGGGATCCCTCCTCTCTTGCTCTCCCTGAGGTTTCTCCCATTTTTCCCTTTAAACTGTGGGTTTTCTCCGGAAGTTTTTCCTTGTACGATGTGAGGGTCTAAGGACAGAGGGTGTCGTATTGTCATACTGATATTCTGTACACACTGTGAAGACCACTGAGACAAATGTAACATTTGTGATATTGGGCTATATAAATAAACATTGATTGATTGATTGATTGATTTTACACGAGGAGCAGCATGTAAATAAAGATATAAAAGTATATTAAAATAAAAAATAAACGTTTTCCAATGATTACACACACATAGACTGCAATGCTGAAAACAATACCAGTGTGGCTGTTGCGTCTGGTAATTATTGGACAGATTAATAATTTGACGCAACAATGAGGCTTAATATTAGAAGAAGATATTAAAGTTCATCCTTTTTGATGTACACTAGAAATGCAAAATTGTTGGAGATATTAACGGTACATGCTTTGCATGACCTCATCACACCTCAAGATCTGTGTAATAGCCTAAAATCATACACAAGAGGGTTAGACTTATTTCATTTCATTTTTACCACCATTTAATTCCTTTAAAATGTCTCCTTTCAGTTTTGTGTTTGCCTCAAGTAAAGGTCCAACTCTTAAGGCCCTGACACACCAAGCAGTCACCAGAGGACTAGCCGACGCTGAAGTCGGCTGTTGCCTGGCCGTGTTCTCCTGCGTTTTGGCCATGTGTCGCACGGGAACACACCGCACCGACTTCAGTGCATGAGTGGCAATAACTCTCCTTACCAGCAGGCGGCGGTAGTGTGTATTCGTCATTCAAAAGAGGCAACAACCGGAAGACAGAGAAGAAGAAGAGTATCTTTTCTCCGTAATATCATACAGAGCTGGCCTCTCCTGGATCAAGGTGATGAGCAGGTCTTCGTTTGCATCATTCCAGATCGCCATGATGAGATGAAAATGAATAGCAGTCTGTGTGTGCCTTCTTAAATCGTTTGTTTACGTCCCTCACTTCCGCTTCGCTTCTCATGCACTGATTTGCTAGCTGAACAGCCAATCAGAGTGATTATTTGGTCCGACTGCCAGACCCGATGCCATGCATCGGGTCTGGCAGTCCAAATAAGGCGTGTCACGTTTGACGGTGCGGGACACACCAACCTGACTACGGCGCCGCGAATGCCCGACAGCCTCTGACGGCCTCTGACTCCCAAAATCGGGTTGGTGTGTCAGGGCCTTAAGTCTCAATGCTGGTTTACCTGCAAAGGTCCCACAAAGATATACTGCATGCACTCTTTGTGTGGTCGTCCCACTGCTCTCTCGGCTGCTCATATATGCAGGTTGAGCTGTACAGTATATTAAAATGAAAAAAACCTTTATTTTTTTTAGAAAAAACGGCAGGATTTAAAACTTTAAAATAAAATGATAACCGTGCTGACCTAGAATGATCAGCATTTTTACCAAAAACAACTTTTCTAGACAAAGACTCAAAAGTCATCCCACATAAACCATCTTCGGACTCATCCTTAAGTGCCACTATCACACATTTTGGGATATTCCACTTACTTTATGTCCTTGCTCTTACTTGCTCCTGGATTATCCCATGTCAGGGAAGGTTTATAAAAAGGGTGCATCAATTTCACTAAGCTGTAGAAACAGCATTGTGTGCAGCTGACTTCAGGGTTTTTTGTCAGTGCAGTGAAGTTAGGAAAAGCTTGTTGCGTGTTCAGCCCAGCCTTACCATGCTGTACTGCCAATGTGTGAAGTTAGCACTGTTAGAGACTGATACTGGTAACAACGCCTGGTCACATATACTTCTATTGAATACTGTTTTTACATATAAAGCATTTTTATTATTATTTATTCATTTAGTTATTGACAAAAACACAACAATAACACACTAAAAATTAAGTAATTGTGTTGTCTCATTGATGCAAGATGCATAAACAGCTCCACTACCATATCACTAATGAGGCTATGTTGCATTCACGCAGACAGAGGTTGTCTCCTCATTAACAGTTGTATATCTGGCGGAAAAAGAAAGTGCCATGAAGTCATTTATTACAAAAAAAAAGAATATAAAAATCAGTGTGTAAACAAACAATACTGTTTAACAGTTACAAACATTTAAATCTTACCAATCATAGCATATATACAGTATATACAGTACGCCATACATCTATAGTACTACACTGAGTAACACGTCTTATTTTGACATGTGTATTGTTAATAGGCTGTTTCATTGCTGTCTTTTAGGAATTTACATTAATATTTACAAAGCATGTTCTTCCGATGAACTATGGTGCTATCTGTTTGGTCAGATTTCAGCTTAGATTGTTAAAGTTCTCAATTTGAAATTCAGCACAGAGAAAATGCCTCCACATGGCTACTAACAGGACCATAGATGACCCCGCGGCTAGCAGCTAACTGTTATAACAGTGCAAATAATAAGCTGGGGGTACCAGCAATTCAACAGGAAAAGCGCTAGGCATTAAAGCACATTTTTCCAGTGGCCAAACTGTGGAATTACATCTTCATTGTCATTCAAGTAATGTCTTTAGGTTGCCATTAGTGCCAACAATTAAAGCACCTATGGATAAGATCAGCCAAAGATGTCCAATCCCAAAAATAAATCTAGCCTAGACTCCGTAACAGACAACATGCCTGATTCATTGTTGTTTCCATGAGAAATAATATAGCAAACAGGTTAACACAAAAAGGTAGCATGTATTTATGCTTCAATGTGTTCCATGGTTTATGTGTGGGCTGCACATGCAGAGAAGTCAATTGTTTTCTTCTGCGATATGAGTACATGCTAGTTTGAATGCATACAGTATATTGTCTCCATCTGTGTATTACTTTTGAAAAAAGGCTCATTAAGTCTCCATCTGGTGGATCCAGTAAATGCTACAACCCAAGCTGCTGAAAGGCCAATTGAGCTGTAAAATTATGGAGGCTTTTTGGGAATTCATTATCAACAGATTTCCTCTAAATCAACCCCTTTTTCCATATTTTGTTTATTCAGATGCTTTATTTTCATCATCCTTTTCAGACATAATCCAGATACAGAATGCAAAAATACCCATACAAGTATACATATATTAAACAAAATACGGCTTCAATTGGATGTCAGATCTGTTTTTGTGAACATAAATCTCATTTATTTAGGACACTCATCTTTTATAGGACATTGGGCACTGCAGCAATACACTTATCTATAGTGGTTTTAATTCAGCAAGCATGTTGTAAAGCAGAGAAGAAGACCGATTAGAGGAGACACCAAAGAGGGCCTTTCTCACAGGTAGCCACTACACTCTCATATCGTGTTACAGATTGCCATCCACAGGATACGGTGGAGCTTGAAACGAAAATCATTCAGTGCTGTACCGTCATATAGTGCTTAATATAAAACAGGTGATTCAAGATAGTAGAACATAAATACATCAGGGGGCATGGGGCATAGGCACCCGAAGCTCTCATAACTGTGAAAGAGCCTGGACATCCCTCACAATGATACACACAGTTTCTCATTACACAGCTTTAGTGAAAGACCAGATGGGAGGGTGAAAGTGTAATCCACGGTTAATACTAAACAAAGGCAGGCTGTCTGGTGGACATTTTCACATCTGGGTGGAAGCTTAGATGCTAATGTAATGCTAATTTAAACAAGGCTTCATTACAATATTATTAGATGCTAAGTGTAGGATTTGAAGGACAAAGAGACACAAAATGTACACAAATAAAACAAAAAAGTAAAGCAGTTGTTCTTTTAGCCATTGCAGCCAAGATGAATTGAGTTGAAATTTGAATTGAGCTTAAACCCATCACTTGTTGTTTGCGGCTCTCCAAAGCCAATACCAGCATGTGCTAACTCAAACACATTGCTTTCAGGGTATATTTTCCATACTTACCAAGTAAATACATATAATAAACTGCCAAATAAATCAGTTCTAGTTAAAGTTAAGTTCTATAGTCATAAAGCCAGCTTCTTGTATATATCTACTGTGTATATATATACACTGAACAAAAATATAAACGCAACACTTTTGTTTTTGCTCCCATTTTTCATGAGATGAACTCAAAGATCTAAAACATTTTCTATATACACAAAATAACCATTTCTCACAAATCTGAAAAAATCTGTGATAGTGAGCACTTCTCCTTTGCCGAGATAATCCATCCCACCTCACAGGTGTGGCATATCAAGATGCTGATTAGACAGCATGATTATTGCACAGGTGTGCCTTAGGCTGGCCCCAATAAAAGGCCAAAGCACCAAGCATCATCAGTGTACACACTCTGCCTTCTCTCGCCCTGTCAGAGTCTTGAGATCTGTCTAAGTGCTCAAGCTTGATCTAGGAAGGAACATTGGAGCCTGGGCTGTTAAGATGTGGGTACAATCCTGCTGCTATGTTTGCCTGATGTCTTTTTTCGTCAATCCTATTTCCCAACAACAAGACATCAGCCAGGAGCAGCCTGAGTAGAGGAATAGCCTTAGCTTCTAGTCCAGGTCAGCTTAGCTTCCATATCCAGTCTCTTCCATTTATTCCTCTGCGTTTGTTCTGGCTGAGTCTTCTGAAGATCCTATTGTTGTGGTATACCCAAAGTCTGCTGCAGTTAACCCAATCATCACTTGTTTTCTTCTTATAATGTTGATTAATTAATCTCTGTCGCCACAGTGGGAGTAATCGTCTGACGCTTTGTATGTGTTAGATATGTCTTTGTAGTAAATGATATGCTATGTAAGGTTAGTATGTTAGTCATAACAACAAGATAAAATAACACAATGTAACTGACTATCATTGGAATTTCTTTACATTTTTATTATAAAAAAATATTGTTTTATATGTTAAGCTTTAACAATACATTATATCCATGTGTTTACTGTGGTTGCAGGCTACACAAGGAAACCCAGATACCTCTACCCAACAACATAATCTAGCTCATCCAAGATGATCCCGAGCCACATGAGATATGTGAACCAACCAGCTTCTACATCTGGGTCTCCTTCCTATTTGACTTTCCACAAATCGAAGAGGCATCCGTTGATGCCTTAACCACCTCTCCTGTCTCTACTCAGTGGGAAGGAACACGTTCTGCTCAAAGCTCCTTCTGGATGGCCCTAACCCTTTCTCACAGAGTATGGCTGCCCTGTGAAGCAATCTCATTTCAGACACTTCTAATGACCAGAGTTGGGTGTTTGTGCAAAGATACTGTCATCTCAAAAAGATCATACAACATATTTTATTGATTTATTTGTATTTGCGACATTTTGGGATGTCAGATCAGAAATACAACTTTTTTTTGATGATTTGAGAGAATTTAGAGGACCTTTTGAGTATAAACTGACTTGTAAATCAATAGTCTGCTGTTCGCATACCTGAAATCCAGCTGTTTATCTTGAACTTCTCCTCCAGAGGACTGACTTCTAACCCTGAATAGGACTATACGGTAACAACATCTTTGTGACAAACCACTTCCAGTGTAGTATAGATCTTATGGTTATATTGGTGCCATTTTAAGTGTGACTAGTGTTTTGATGGAAAAAATCTGGCTTTTACCTTGTCAAATAGGGTGATGTCACAGCCTGTTCTTGGGATTAATACTGCTGAGGACCACCGATTCAAACCCCACCAATTGACCTGAAAGAAACTCAGGTATTACATCTATGTATCCTATGGTTTATATTCACAACTGAGGTGTTTGAAGGTATTTTATCTGACAACACAACCAACTGTGCCTGCTGAGTGTACATGAAAACATTTGAGATAAAAAGCACCAAAGAAAAAAACTGTTTATTTAAGTTGTTGATGTTCCTGCAGATTAGCCTCAGTGCATCTTTAGAAACCTACATTTCTAGTGATATATTGAGATATGATGCATCTTACATTGTCATAGGATAGACTGCTGCTATGTTTCTGTCTCAGATGTATTTTGTGAAGAATGTCTCCCGCACAGCATGTTACTCTAGAACTAGGGACACACACATTATCTGCCTTACTAAACAGATGCTCCGAGGAGACGGATTCTTAATTCACTCCCAGCTGTGTATCAGCGGAGCAGAGGAGCTCAACTGCTGGGATAAAAAAAGAGATAAATTGGCCTTAGGACTGCTAAATTAGTGATCAAAATAATTAGTCTAATCCCCTTTGAGAGCAAAATGAATGTCTCTCTGTGCATAATAGCCCACTGTGTGACAACCAATATCAACAATGGTGCACTGGTGAGAAAGTAAAAGGCAAGTCAAGTTATTTTAGGTTAAACACACTTAAATATGCCTTTAGGGATATTGTCACAGCTGAGCTTAAAAGGAATACAAACATTTTGGAGGAAGAAATATAAAACCCATGATTAAGACTTATATAATATTTCATACTGCCCTTTTATTTTATTTCAGTGTCCTTGTATTTTACTATACAGTATAGTTCTTATATAGCTTCCTTACACTTAGTTTCAATACTGCAGCCCAGTTGGTCAGTGTGTTATTTTACGAGACAGGTTAGCTGCTTTTATGTAACTGTAAGAGTAAGATTAGCTTCTGTCCAGTGATTAAGCTATTTCAACAGCTCTTTGTCCACACATTGTATGATGTCTTTATGACCATAACAATTACCTTAAAGGTCCCCTATTATGCAAAATGCACTATGTGTGTCAGGAGAGTGTCAGCAAATAAAACCCTCTCTCTTTTCCTCCTTACCCACATCTCTAAAAACTGGGGTGCAACGGAGCTGATCAAGATTTGCTGCGGTCGTGATGTCATATCGGAAATGTGGGCTGGCTTTACGTCAGACACGTCGCTGTATCAGAAACAATCCGCAACGTCTTTTTTAAGTAATATGGTCTGTGTTTACATTAGCAAGCATGGCTAACACTCAGAGCTAACGCTGTACTGGAGAGAGTAGGCCTATGGGTAAAAAAGCAGGAATAAAAAGGTACTCCCCTTGTGGTAAACCCGCAAGAGAAAAGCATTTGAGCTCCATACTCAGAAATAATCAATAATCCTCGATTTGGTTTAGAACATAATATAGCGTTTAATCACGGCAGCATTTAGCTGGGAATCTGATTTTCTCTGCAGCTCTGCTACATGTGGCTCCAAAGGGGGTGTGGCCCCGTAGCTACTGACCCAAAATCAGCCCATGGCTATGGGTGATCTGTTTGGTATTTTGAGCAAAACACTTAAGAGACATGTTTTCTATAGATATGGCCCTATAATCAGGGGTGCACATACTCAAATGAGTACCAGGAGACAATGTTTGGTACTCAGGGCTGCCCGCGCAAGGTTATGTGTTCAGCCCATAGACTGTATATATAAATGGACGTAGGGTCCGTGACGTCACCCATAGGATTCTACAGAGTTGCCGTGAAGCCCTTAGTAGGCGGAGTCGGCTACTAACCGCTCGATAGTGACGTCGGAGTATACTGTAACTCCCGCCTGCTCCAAATAAGGGCAAAGAAGCGGTGCTGAGACGGAGCCTAGGCGGGACAGGGAGGGACAGGGAGGGACCTGCTGCCAACGAGCGTGACGTTCCAGACCTAGCTCAGGCTAAGAAGCTAAGCTAACATGTTCTCAGTATTAAGCTAACAACCTATGCTAACAACACAGTCTATGCTAACAACCCAGCTTGCGGTCACTGCTCCTCGTTCCCGGCATATTCTGAAGGTAAGATACCCTGTAACTTTACAAAACTTGTCCTTTTGATTTAAATGTTCTTGAACCTACTACACTATACAATTGTTTTTTAAGTGCTTCACCATTTTTCAAATATAAATGTCATTTGTAACTAAACTTTGTAAACTAGCAGAGATATGGCCAGTGTTGCGTGAATTAAATGTAATTAATGAAATATGACTGTAGAAAAAGAAAGGTGCTTTTATATTGATTAAACCATTTTTATTTCTTTCAGCATTAAGAAAAAAGAAGATGGCAACCTCCTCCACGCCAAACTGCACAACCTGTAAGTTGATGGTCCTGGCTTACTTTACATGACTTCAGATGGTTGACATTACACACAAACATACTATACATATATGTATATATATATATATATATACATGTGTGCACAATTGTAGATAAACAGCACACAGTATATATATATATATATATAAACGGTGTGCCGTTAATCTGTTTTTTGAGGTTTTGCTCTCTTGTTACTTTTAACCATACAGGTGTGATTTCATAGTTATTTTGTATGTTATTGTCAACGGAATAAAATGAGCAACCCTTTATACTTAATTTGATATTCCTCATTATCTGAAGCATTTGTTACTGTCATTTATTTTCCTCCCATAGTGACTGTATGGATAATCGGAGACAGCTATGTCCGGCGTGGAGCCCAGAGAGCTACAGAGACCATCAGCAGCAACCTTGGCCTCGACCTGAGGGTGTGCTGGTTCGGTTGGGGTGGACTGCGCTGGAGAGGTGTCCTCCCTTTCTTTTCCTACTCCCTGCGAGGAAGAGCAGTCCCGGATGTCCTCCTCATCCACTGTGGCGGCAATGACTTGGGGGATGTGCCCAGTGTTCAGTTGCTGAACCAGATGAAGGAGGACCTGCAGCAGCTTCACCATCGGCACCCTGGCATGAAGATCATGCTCTCCCAGATCAACAAATCCTCACTCCCAGGTCGGCCTATGTTGACGTTATGTCAAGTCCCCTGCCGGCTTTGTCTAACGCAAGGGGGGGGGCCTTAGCGTCCATTTTCAACGCAAGGGGAGGGCCCTTAGCGTCCATTTTCAGCTTTCCGGGATGTCCATATGCTTCTATGGACGCTCATGGAAGCACGGCATTCGTTTGTGTCGACTGCCCTTAAAGGCAATGAGAGCGTCCATTCTCATTGGATAACGGAGAATTGTACACCCGGAAGTGAGTATTCCCCTTAGGCCTACTGTCGATTGATTTTACAGTGATATCTGCACTACTCATCGACTAAAAAACACCAGATTATCCTTGTTAATTACATAACATTGATTGGTTTAAATTGTGTGCAATGCTTTTGTATTTTTCCCCTTCGATTCGGAGAAACAAATCTTTTTTCGGAGTAAAGGATGGCAGAAGACACTACACTACCCAGAATCCCCAGCTATCGTTTGGACTACACCAGCGTTTCTCAAAGTGTGGGGCGCTCCCCACTGGTGGGGCGCAGAGATGTGATAGGTGGGTCGCTAAAAAAAAAAAAAAAAATTCAAATTTTTTTTTTACATTTTTTTTTCACATTTATTTATTATTTATACACTGGTGGATTATCAAAACAACGACCCGCCCGGGGTGCAAAACGTATCAATGAAAAACGACCCTCTACCACACAAAACAACACCTGTAGATAACCCAATTTGTGTTCTTTGAAATTGAAAAGGATATTGCATTGTGTTTGTTACTTTCGTTGCAGTTGTATGTCTTAAGTGTAATTTTGCATGCTTTTATTTTGAAGGCAAGTTTACGCTGTTGACAGTTGTTGTTGCTATGGAAACAAGAAACGTTTCACAGCGGGCGGAACTTGTCATAAAGTCCGCGATAATAAAGCCCACCCATTTAGAGGGAAGATATGATTGGTCAATTGTACTGTCATTTGACATTACTCTCGTTCAGTTACTATAGCTGGCCCAGCGCCATATAGATAGAAGAGTTACGACACCGGAAGTCCAAAAACGGTTATCGTCACGTGGTTCATGTAGACGAGGATCGTTCCCCGGAAGTTCATGGCGGGCAATGTGAATGCATTGATAACAGGAGATAGAACTACGATTTTTGTTAATTATTAGTGAATAAAGTTTTTGATTTGCAATATTTATACAACAAATCGATATGTGTATGTATTTACGTTAATATGTTTTAAAAAATAAAATCGAATTTGCTAATATTAAGTGATAATATTAGGATTAGTGTGAACAACTAGTTTACAAGTTACTAACAGTGCCTTGTTAAAGAGCCTGTTGCTGTTTATTTATAGCTTTGAATTCTTTCAAACCAATATTATCTTCTTAAACTTGTATGGTAGTCAGGAGCATCACTTTCTAATGTGTATTGATACATTTAGAGGGAGGGGATCTAAAGTAATGCTTTAAAATTCAGATTAGATTCATTTCTACCATTTTCTTAAATTCATGGTAGTTTCAGTAATCCCCTGGTAATTGAGGACACAAGTTATCTAAATGACTGTCATCTTTATGGCTTTCAGAAAGGACAGGAGACCGACAGGTGACTATCAAAGGACTAGCAGCAGCAGCAGGACTAGCAGCATATGATGATAATGATGCTGTTAAATGTGTTGTTTTAGGAACATCCATTGCAAATACATGGAATTCAATAAACATTGAATAGCATATCATGCAGTTTGTCGGTGCCTTTTCCTCCGTGTTGTCCTGGTTTGCTGTGCTGCCTCCGAGTAGCCACCATGGTTTGATGTGCTGCCTGGGGATGCTCAAATCGCTCAGAGAAAGGAGTACGAATGTACGGCTTCCCCACTGACACAGAGCGGAGGAAAAAATATGGCTGGCTCAAGTCAGCAGGAGCAATTTCACGACCAACAGCAACACAATATGTGATGTAATTATATACAAACACTGCATTTGCACTTTTTCATAAAACGAAAACCACACCATTGGGAAAGCTTAATGTTTTGTTTAATACAAACAAATAGGGAAAGGCTTGAAAAACACAGAGTTGAGACTCAGGGTGCAGGGTGAGGGTCTCAGTGCAGGTATTCAGGCTCCATTGAATCCCCCTCTGGTTCTTGTGCTTGTTATGAACCGAGATACAGGACGCAGGACGCAAAAGCAGGATTCGGAGACAGATGTCCAAAAATAGAATGTTCTTTAATCACAAATTAAATCGTACTTTCACAAAAAATAGAAAGTAGATAAAAAGCCAAAACAAAGTTGTACAGCAACACAAAAACTCACTTGACAAAAGGTCTAAATCCCAAGGTAGGTATCAGGAGTCAAAAGGCCTGGGTGCTCACGACATGAAACATAACGAACTGACAAAGGAACAGAGAAACACCAGGGCTATATATAGGTGAGGGGGATGGGCACAGGTGAAAACAATCAGGGCAGGGCCAAGCAATCTCACTGGCGGGAAACACACAAAGACAGGAACTGTGGGATCTGAAATGACAGGAAAGATTACTTTCAAAATAAAAACATAACATATCTGTCGAGTCACAACATTACCCCCCCCTCTAGGGACGTCTCCTGACGGCCCAGGCAGATTAGGATGTTGCCTGTCGAAATCCCTGATCAACTCCTGATCCACAACGTAGCGAGACGGGATCCACATCCTATTCTCTGCTCCATAGCCTTTCCAGTCAACGAGGAACTGCCTGCCACGTCCCCTTCTCCGGACTGCCAGCAGTTTCTTTACTGTATAAACAAGGCCACCATCAACCATTCTGGGGGGTGGCGGAGGTTTAGTTGCTTCCTTGACAGGCTTGATCTTCCCAACGTGGAATGTAGGGTGGACCCGCAGGGATCTGGGGAGTCGCAGGCGCACAGACACAGGGTTCATGATCTTCGTTATTGGAAAGGGACCAACAAACCTGGGGGCTAATTTTCTTGAAGCGACATGGAGGGGTAGATCTTTCGTGGACAACCACACCTTCTGCCCAGGCTGGTACACTGGAGCTGGCCGGCGGTGTCGGTCAGCCCCCCTTTTCATTGAAGAAGAACTCCTTAGAAGGGTTCGACGGGCAGCCGCCCAGATGCGATGGCAACGTCTGACCAGGGCATGTGCAGACGGGACCAAGACCTCCTTTTCAGTCTCAGCAAACACGGGTGGTTGGTAGCCAAAGACGCACTGGAAGGGAGTCATACCAGTGGCAGAGGTAGGAAGAGAATTGTGGGCGTATTCCACCCAGGTTAGATGCTTGCTCCATGATGAGGGATTCTGAGCCACCAAGCACCTCAGACATGTCTCCAACACTTGATTTAATCTCTCCGTTTGTCCGTTGGACTGGGGGTGATACCCAGAGGAGAGGCTAGCGGTGGCTCCAATGAGACTGCAGAACTCCTTCCAGAACTTGGAAACAAACTGTGGGCCCCGGTCTGACACAATATCCCTGGGAAATCCATGTATCCGGAACACATTGACCATCATAATTTCCGCCGTTTCCTTGGCCGAGGGTAGCTTGGTCAATGGAATAAAATGAGTCATTTTCGAAAAACGATCTACCACTGTTAGTACAGTGGTCTTACCTTGAGACACCGGGAGTCCAGTAACAAAGTCCATGGATATGTCAGACCAGGGCCGTTGGGGAATGGGCAACGGCTGCAGCAACCCAGCCCGAGGCATGGAAGAGGTTTTGCTGAAAGCACAAACAGGACAGGCATTCACATATTCACCAACATCTTTAGCCATGGACGGCCACCAGAAATGCTGCTTAAGTGCGAACATGGTTCCTCTAATCCCAGGATGACAAGTGAGCAAGGACGTGTGAGCCCAGTGAATGATCTTGGAGCGTAAGGGGACTGTAACAAACAGCCTAGTAGGCGGACACTCACTAGGTGCTGGACTCTCAACATTTGCTTGCTGCACCTCTTTTTCTATCTGCCAAGTTACCGCTCCTACCACACGGTTCAGTGGTAGGATGGGTTCTGGTTCCTTGGCAGCAGGCTCAGGGTCAAACAGGCAGGACAAGGCATCTGGCTTGGTGTTCTGGGAGCCAGGTCTAAATGACAAGGTAAAATCAAAACGACTGAAAAAAAGTGTCCATCTAGCCTGGCGTGAATTCAGTCTCTTAGCCTTTTTCATGTATTCGAGGTTCTTATGGTCTGTCCATAACAGGAACGGCTGAGCGGTCCCCTCTAGCCAATGTCTCCACTCCTCCAAGGCTTGTTTCACTGCCAGTAGTTCACGATTTCCCACGTCGTAGTTCCTTTCCGCTGAGGACAACTTACGGGAGAGAAAAGCACAGGGATGGAGCTTATTATCCTTTGCAGCCCGCTGAGAGAGAACTGCCCCCACACCGAGGTTAGAGGCATCCACCTCTACCACGAACTGTCGAAGTGGATCTGGGATGGTGAGGATGGGAGCAGAGGTGAACATCTCCTTTAGAGCTTGAAAAGCATTAGCAGCTTTGGAGTTCCATTCAAACGGGACATGAGAGGTAAGTACATGTAGCGGGGAAGCAATAGAACTGAAATTTCTGATGAAACGTCTATAAAAATTTGCAAACCCCAGAAACTGCTGTCGTTTTTTCCTGTTGACAGGAACTGGCCACTTGGCCACGGCACTGACCTTGGCAGGGTCCATCTTTAGTTGACCAGGGGCAATGATGAAACCCAGGAACTATGTGGTTTGGACATGGAACTCGCACTTCTCTGCTTTAACATAAAGTTGGTTCTGTAGCAGGCGGTCGAGGACTTGACGGACATGCTGCTGGTGGGTTATGTTGTCAGGAGAAAAAATCAAAATGTCATCAAGATATACAAACACAAACTTATTCAGGAAGTCCCCCAACACCTCATTTATGAGGGCCTGAAATACTGCCGGTGCGTTTGTCAAGCCAAAAGGCATCACTAGGTACTCAGTGTCCACTAGGTGTGTTAAATCCAGTCTTCCATTCGTCCCCCTCCCTGATTCTCACCAAATGATAAGCATTCCTTAAATCCAGTTTGGTGAAAATGTTGGCGTTTTGCAAAAGTTCAAAGGCGGAGGAGATGAGTGGGAGAGGGTACCTGTTTTTGATGGTGATTGCGTTCAGAGGGCTGTAGTCTATACAGGGCCGGAGTGATCCATCTTTTTTGTCTACGAAAAAGAAGCCCGCTCCCGCCGGTGACGAGGAAGGGCGAATGAGTCCGGCCTGCAAGGAGGTCTCAATATAATTGTTCATGGCCTCCCTTTCGGGTCCGGAAAGAGAGTAGAGGCGACCCTTTGGAATTGGGGAGCCAGGTACCAAGTTTATTGCACAGTCATTAGGCCTATGTGGTGGCAGGGCAGTGGCTCGGGCTTTACTAAAAACCTCCTTTAGGTCCCAATAGCAACTGGGCACCTTGGACTTGTCAGGGAAATCTTGCTCCTGTACTTGGATAGCCTCAGTCATTTCTGTACATGCAATCCTTCTTGCATGGGGAGTGTTGTCATCAGTCTTATTGTCTCTCAAACAGAAATGCTTGCAGTCCTCTCCCCATCCCTTAACTCTCCCAGATCTCCAGTCTATGTGTGGGTTGTGCTTGACTAACCATGGGTAACCAAGAATAAGTGGATGCTGAGCAGAGTCAAATAAATGGAAAGTCATGTGTTCAGTATGTGTTGCATTTACGGTTACTTCAATGGGCATAGTACAGTGGGTAACGGTAAACAATAACCGACCATCCAGAGCAGAGGCCTTTAACGGTTGCGTCAAAGGAATTACCCCACAGTTCCACTTCTTGGCCAACCCCCAATCCATTAAACTTTCATCCGCACCAGAGTCTATGAGAACCCCCTGAGTTAAAACATGTCTGTCTATTTTTACTTGTACCTGTGTCAAGGTACGAGGAGGGAATCCAGATGACAGTCGGCTCACCAGGGTCCTCCTCGTCCCTGATGAGCCCGATCTTTTGCTGTACATGAAGCCAGGAGGTGCCCCTGCTCCCCACAGTAAAAACACCTGCCCTCCTGAATGCGCCGAAGACTCTCAGGAGACTCTTCTCTCAGGAGGAGTATCGGTAGGATGTCTCCAGGCGGGACGATGGCTTGGTGTGTCCCCTTGGTGTCGAGGGAGACGTGCCACACTCTTGAACCTTTCTTTTTGTCTTTCGGCCAGTCTATTGTCTATTCGAACTGCCAGTGCAATGACAGAATCCAAGTCTTCTGGGAGGTCCAAAGGTATTAACTGGTCTTTAATGGAATCCGAAAGACCAGACAAAAAGGCGTCGAGCAGTGCTGCAGAATTCCAGCCACTATCTGCTGCAAGGGTCCTGAACTCAATGGCATAGTCCGATACTCTGCGCTGACTCTGCTTAATCTGCATCAGTGCTCTGGCTGCCTCCCTTCCAGGAGCCGTGCAATTAAACACCTTGTTGAGAGTGTCTGTAAATACATCCAGCGAATTACAGGTAGATGAATCTCTTGCCCATTCGTACGTAGCCCAGGCCGCTGCTCTCCCCGTTAAGTGGCTCACCATGAAGGCCACTTTGGAGTGATCAGTGGGGAATGCAGCAGGGTTATATTTATAATGGAGATCACAATGAACAATGAAAGGGCGGCAGTCACTGGAATCTCCGGAGAATCGCTCTGGAGATGCCAGACGAGGCGGTGGAGCATGGAGTGGCACATGGTCAACTGGAACAATAGGTGTGTGAGCAACAGCAGGGTGCTGAGGGGATGAACCAGCTTCCAGGTGAGCGAGGACACGGTGCAGCTGTTCAGCAAGGTGATTCACCTGAGTATTGACTGAGGCTTGAAAGTTTTCCTGACGGCCGGTCAGTTCCCTCACCCCCAGGTTGATTGCGCCCAGCTGCTCCTCATGCTGGTGTAGTCTTGTTCCTTGAGCTCGCAGAGCTATCTTCACTGTCTCTGAATCCGCTGGGTCCATATTTTGGTCAGTTCGTACTGTTATGAACCGAGATACAGGACGCAGGACCCAAAAGCAGGATTCGGAGACAGATGTCCAAAAATAGAATGTTCTTTAATCACAAATTAAATCGTACTTTCACAAAAAATAGAAAGTAGATAAAAAGCCAAAACAAAGTTGTACAGCAACACAAAAACTCACTTGACAAAAGGTCTAAATCCCAAGGTAGGTATCAGGAGTCAAAAGGCCTGGGTGCTCACGACATGAAACATAACGAACTGACAAAGGAACAGAGAAACACCAGGGCTATATATAGGTGAGGGGGATGAGCACAGGTGAAAACAATCAGGGCAGGGCCAAGCAATCTCACTGGCGGGAAACACACAAAGACAGGAACTGTGGGATCTGAAATGACAGGAAAGATTACTTTCAAAATAAAAACATAACTAAACCTAACATATCTGTCGAGTCACAACAGTGCTGAAAGAGGGAGTAACAGACAGGAGAAAGGGTTATACACACACAGCACACCTATTGGATGGGAAATGCCTTGGGGAGATAAGGTGTTTACTTATATAAAACAGTAGTATTAAACGTACCTTGTGTTTTCACTCTCACTTAAGTGCCTCTCCCTTTGCCATCAATCCAAAATCAGCTGAGCTGCAACATTATACAGACAGGTAATAATCAACAGAATCACAAGGACACAATATGGCTCTGCTAAAAACACTCACTCTTACACGCACCAAAGTTATATTTATCTAATATTTAACTCCCTCCACCCCCGCATCCAATCCCGTTTAGAAGCCCCTCTTCTCTAATTCAACATGTTGGACGAAATGACATTAAGAGAACGGAATTTACCATTAAAAGGCTGTTCAACGTGTGTTGCTAACTTGCTTCGGTATGCTAGCTTAATCTGTTATCTGTAAACGTTCCCTAAATCTACTAATTTAGGGATAATCCACTGACATCCTTTAATACACATGTTCATTTGAATCAGATGTACTGATAATATCCGCAATATAAATCTTTAAACTTCTTCTTACCTTTAAAAGTCCTTCACGAACGGTGTATTATGCTGCAACTCCACAGCTCTGCCAGCCTTGGCGCTAACTTCCGGGGAACGATTGAGAGGCTCCACGATCCGCCATTGCTGTAAAAAAGTGGTCCATTGGAGTGAACGGAGATGTCGTAACTCTTCTATTAAATAGCTCTGAGCTGGCCCTCTGTGAATTCATAGCTGGACGTCCAATCAGCTCCTGTCTTCACAGACTCGCAGAGAGGAGCTTCTTTCATTACCATGTGCTCTGTTTGACAAACCCCGTGATAGTCCTCAAGCTCTGTGATTGGAGAGTGTGCTCCGAGGGTTACCGAGCCTCGAACAGCACTTGAAATGAGATGGAACCACGGCAGACTGTCCAAAACTGGATTTGAACGGGTCCACCGCGTCCCCCCTCCCCCACCCCGTCCCCAGAACCACACATGCTGGCTATTCTGTTTCGCAACATGTTCTCCATGGCACGTCTCTACTGGGAGTTGTAGTTTTAAAAGACGTTTTCGTATTTCCCATAATAAGAAGTTGCCAGTATTAAACTGTGTACATCCCTGGAGGTTTAGGGGATAGGAAACACTCACATTTAACATATAATTAATAAATGGGTGAAAATTGCTTGTGCCCATAATGGGCAGCATTAATATATATACACACATGCCAGCTAATGTCAGAAGAGCTTTATTTAACAGCTGGTCTTATGTTTGTGACCCCTCCTCTTGTTCATTGATAACATTACATTACATTACATTACATTACATTAATTGATAAGCCTGAAACATGCACTTGTCAAGGTTCAGAGGCACATTTTGCAAATATGGAAGTAGCCATCAATCAGCTTAAGATAAAATATACTTTATTGATCCCAAGTTGGAACATTTGCGTTACATCAGCATGTGTAACAGTTAAATATGCAGTTGTGTTTATTTGTAAATCATTTAGTATAATCACACAAATTCTGTATTTTATATTTAACAATTCTTTATTTATTGATTGTTCAATACCTAACAAGGCCGGAGATGAAATATCTACATATATCTTATAAGAGTATAATACATTATGTATAATATCAGTTAAAATAAGTGCTTCAACATGCTGGAGGTATGCACACATATTGATAGATGTCTTGTAATGCACTGTTGAGGAACCTGCGACCCAAGTTTTTCATTCAGTGCAGAACTACACCATAGATGTGTAGGCCTATATAATATGTCAATAAACCTTAGAACATCTTGAAATCTTGAAAGGGATGTGCAAAATAGTCATTATATACAGTCTTTAATGAACTATTAGTAGAGAATAACGAGTAATGAATATACTTTATAAGGATCCTATTAATATCTAATAATAAAAATAATGAAATTCAATAACATGTTTTAACCACCAGGTGTCCCTTTATATCAGCTGTGCACCGTTATGGTGTAAATACAGCCTATCTACCAATTGGATCAAATATAAAAGTGAGCCGAATTAGTGTTGATACTGCAAGGAGACGTATTGTGTGAAAAGAAATGTAAGATGTTGTTTAATGGCTGATATATTTATGATCCACGTCACGTTTTCAGTTCCTCATGTTTGTCTACAGGTTTTCTCATCAGGGCTCTATAAATACAGAACTACGGCAGATATGTAATATGTAATGCAGCCGAACCATGTATTACAATGCCGGTATGTGATGACTTTCAAAGAGAAAAGCAAGCACACTTGGAATAAGGTATTATTTTATTTTTTTAAAATGTTTTCGGTCTGTTTCCGGTATTTGTTAATGGCAATGTGCTCTGAGATGTGAGACTGGAATTGCACAGGGGAAAATAACGTATCTTTAGATGCGGATTTTGTTAAACTAATATGTTTGCGCTGTGGACCAACACTATACATTGACGAGGAAGGGGGTAGCAATAAAGATAACACCATTAAACAGTTACACAACATAACAGACATAATATCGATAGCAGCGTCCCTAGCAACCACCTTGGTAACAATGACGCGATTTCCTGAAGTAATCTTCGTAATAACTAGCAAACTAAAGATCATGTACATCCACTGCACACATCATCTGAAATAACAACTCATATTTCTCACATCAAAAGGCATTTTAATGGCCAAACTAACTTTAAAACAGGCATTTTACACCGAGAATAAAACGAAGTTCGGCCATGTTTTTTTTCTGCAGGGAGAAATTTGAAGATCACGTGACGTCAAACAGAGGACATGGTGTAGTCCAAACGATAGCTGGGGATTCTGGGTAGTGTAGTGTCTTCTGCCATCCTTTACTCCGAAAAAAGATTTGTTTCTCCGAATCGAAGGGGAAAAATACAAAAGCATTGCACACAATTTAAACCAATCAATGTTGTGTAATTAACAAGGATAATCTGGTGTTTTTTAGTCGATGAGTAGTGCAGATATCACTGTAAAATCAATCGTCAGTAAGGGGAATACTTACTTCCGGGTGTACAATTCTCCGTTATCCAATGAGAATGGACGCTCTCATTGCCTTTAAGGGCAGTCGACACAAACGTGCTTCCATGAGCGTCCATAGAAGCATATGGACATCCCGGAAAGCTGAAAATGGACGCTAAGGGCCCTTCCCTTGCGTTGAAAATGGACGCTAACGCCCCCCCCCCCCTTGCGTAAGAAAAAGCCGGCAGGGGACTTGACATAACGTCAACATAGGCCGACCTGGGAGTGAGGATGTGTTGCCCAGATCAACCAGAGGCGCCGGTGGAGGGCTGGTGCAAATCCTGTCAAAATTGACAAGGCCCGGAAGTTTGTTAACAGTGTTATGGCTACTTTTGTTCATAGCCTAAATGGTGTCATTGTTGACCACTCCAATATTAGACATGACAGTCTTGGGCTTTTTTTGCAAGATAGAGTTCATTTCACCCCTAGGGGAAATTATATATTTTTAAAGTCACTAGCCAATTGCCTGAAAGATCACCTCGAAAGACTGTGAACTGCTAAAATGTCAGTATCACTGTTTTTGGATTTGGCCTTTAGAGTATGTATTCTAAGGCCCTTGCTAAGCCCAGACTGTCTAATGTTGAGTTAGATATTACATCTGTAGCCATAACACTGTTAACATGGCTGCTCTTCCTCTTCCCCACATCCCACCCCCCCCCTTTTCCCCCAATGGACTCTGTAGCTCTCCAGGCCCATGCTGGGCATGGCTGTCTGTCAAACCTTTTATTTTGTATTTGTTATGATGTTTTTTGTTATTTTATTTGTTAAAATAATTCTGTATTTATGTAAATATTGATAATAAATTACATTCATATTTACACTTCTTTGGTCTACTGCTTACTGAAAATGTTAGCTATCACATCCAAATGGGACTATCAAATGAAAGGATAAGCTTACCATACAATACAGAAAACATTACACATTAAGGCTCAAATCTTTTCCCAAGCCGTAGCAGTCTGAAAAGAGTCCCAAGTTTAAAAACACAAAATCTTGACAATTAATACTACGCTGTCATGTATCAGTGACAATGCAAAAAACAAGAAGGTCTCCCCTAATCCCATGTATTTTGGCATCAAATATGTCATAAGCATACCATAGAATGTAATTATGAAGTGCAATACCCACAATCCCTAGAGGGTCGTAACGTCACAGAAGATAATACCTTTTAGAGAGTTTCGAAATTGTTCAGTATGCAGATAAATATTTGTTTTACAATAGAAACATTTTTCTCCATAAATGTTCCCACATGTTTGATACGATGGACTCGTAAGAACTCAGATGCTCGATTCTGTTGCTTGGTAATACTCTTTATTGAATAGAAACCAAAGCTTTCAGTTATACTTCTAGGTTCTACTAGGACTCTCCATGGAATCACTAGGATCTACTAGGTACTGCAATATACATCTCTGGCAAACAGGCATGGATCTAATGATAACACAAGACGAACCAACACCAGACAAAGGGAGAGAAGGACTAAATATACATATTAGGTAATGGGGCACAGGTGGACACAATCAGGGGCGGGAACAACAATCAGTCTATCAGGTGCCACACGGACAGGAAGTGCCGACACCTGGAGAGAGAGAGAGTATAGTAATTATCAACAGACCGATAGACAAGACACTAAAACACAACAGCTAACAGCATACTAGCACTAAACCCTGACAATGTTGTGAGCATCAACTTTAAATCTTTTGTCAACAAATAAAAAAACATCTTAATTTCCTTTACGACAACATTTTGTTTATAACACCACTACATTAACAATAAGCATAGGAAAATGATAAATGTCAACATTTAAGATTGTTCTTTTACTCTTTATTTAATCAGATCTATTTCACATTGAAAGTTACATCTTGCATTTTATGAAAAGTAAAGGTTTCGAATCATCTTATGACTTAAGTACACTAGAAAATAAATTAAAGATGTGCAACAACTGTATCAGTATAAAATGATATAACTTATGTACAGGGTTGGGAGGGCTACTTGCCAAAAACACAACCAGTAACTTCATGTGAGTATCAAGATATAAAAGTAATGTAACCTGATAACTTTATTTTTCTTTTGGATTACCTTATTACACAGAGACAGCTCTGGTTAAAGTCACAAATGATATTCTAATAGCCTCAGACAAGGGACTTGTCTCTATTCTTGTTTTGCTGGATCTTAGTGCTGCATTTGATACTATCGACCATGATATCCTATTGCAAAGACTAGAGCACTTAGTTGGCATACAGGGAACTGCTTTAGGCTGGTTTAGGTCCTATCTATCTGAACGCTCTCAGTTTGTACGTGTTAACGATGAATCTTCCACGCAAACCAAAGTTAGCCATGGAGTGCCACAGGGCTCAGTGCTCGGACCTATTTTGTTCACATTATATATGCTTCCGTTAGGCAATATTATAAGGAATCATTCTGTAAACTTTCATTGTTATGCGGATGATACTCAACTATATTTATCAATCAAGCCTGATGAAATTAATCATCTAAATAAAATTCAAGACTGCCTTAAGGACTTAAAAACGTGGATGACTTTAAACTTTTTGATGTTAAACACGACCAAAACTGAAGTTATTGTACTTGGCCCGAAGAATCTACGAAACAAATTATCTAAAGACATACTAACTATGGATGGCATTAATTTGGCCTCCAGTGAGACTGTAAGGAATCTTGGTGTTATATTTGATCAGGATTTATCCTTTAACGCCCACATAAAATCAATTTCAAGGACCGCCTACTTCCATCTACGTAACATTGCAAAAATCAGGCATATCTTGCCTCAAAACGATGCAGAGAAACTAGTCCATGCATTTGTTACTTCTAGGCTGGATTATTGTAACTCTTTATTATCAGGGAGTACCAAGAAGTCAATCAAGTCGCTTCAGCTGATTCAAAATGCTGCGGCTCGTGTACTAACCAGAGTTAGGAAAAGAGACCACATTACTCCTGTTCTGGCTGCCTTACACTGGCTCCCTATAGAACACAGGATAGAATTTAAAATTCTTCTTCTCGCCTACAAAGCCCTTAATGGGCAGGCGCCATCTTACCTTAAAGAACTCATTATACCCTACTGTCCTACTAGGGCATTGCGTTCCAAGAATGCAGGGTTGTTGGTTGTTCCTAGAATCTTTAAAAGTACAATGGGAGCCAGAGCCTTTTCTTATCAAGCTCCACATTTGTGGAATCAGCTTCCAGTTTGTGTTCGGGCGGCAGACACCCTATCCGTTTTTAAGAGTGCGCTTAAGACCTTCCTTTTTGATAAAGCTTATAGTTAGGGCTGATTAGATTCAGCCCCTAGTTTTGCTGATATAGGCTTAGTTTGTCGGGGGACATCTTACTTCTTCCTTCTCTCTGTCTATACCCGTGTACACTCATGTTCCGATTAACCCAGCTTCCCCAAATGTCTTTCTTTTTGGTGTCTATATACGCTGGGATCCGGAGTCATGGATGATCCTGCGGTCCTGTGTCCTGGATCGCGAGCGCTGGATCTTGAGTCGTGGCTGTGGTCCTGGATCATAGGTCCTGGATGGATATCCTCGTGGATTCATCTTCCTATTATATACACACATGCATTTCCAAACATTTGGACTACCTATGTTGCAAATGTATTATCTTTTCAATTTACACACGGCATCTATTGCACGTCTGTCCGTCCTGGGAGAGGGATCCCTCCTCTGTTGCTCTCCCTGAGGTTTCTCCCATTTTTCCCTTTAAACTGGGTTTTCTTTGGAAGTTTTTCCTTGTACGATGTGAGGGTCTAAGGACAGAGGGTGTCGTATTGTCATACTGATATTCTGTACACACTGTGAAGACCACTGAGACAAATGTAACATTTGTGATATTGGGCTATATAAATAAACATTGATTGATTGATTGATTACCTCAATATCAAATGCAATGCAAATAAACACAGGAGAGAACAAATATGAATATGATTTTTTTACTTAAATGTATAATATAATACCATAAAGCAGATTCAGGCAGTAGGTGTATAGATTCACAATTAAAGTATTAGCCTACAGAACAGTACCGCTTCCAGAGAAGAGATACAATTTTATCATTTTACAACAAACACTATATGCTCTTTTTAGGTTTTGAATAAGATTGTAATCCTGAGTTTCCCTATTATTAAAAAAAGTCAAACTAATCCGATTACATATTTTCCTATGTAACTAAGGATTACACTTTCCTTTTTTTCTATACGATCTTGATTCGTGTTAGATGTAATCCATTACTACCTAAGCCAATAAAAGTCATAACTTTTTGAAAATTGTCTCAAGTTATAAATGATGCCTTCAATCTCTTTCACGTGGAGAAGACATCCCATTGGCCGAGGCGTTGCAACTTCCCTCAAGCGTCCTACATGAAAGAAAGATCACATGTTAAAAATGTGTGCACAAACTATTCAGTATGACCCGTCTTAGTTTAAAGCCCAAGTGTAAGAGTGAACAGAGGCGGAGTCTGCCTGTTTTCCAATTTGTTTTGTTTGTTGGCTGCTGCTGCCCAAACCAACATCCTCACAAGCATTGACTGTTGGAATGTCATTATGCTCGACATTTTGAAAAACAAAGGCTTCTTCAGGTGTGCCTTGTATCATAATGATATTGCTCTGATCAGCAGCAAGACTGTTTTCACCACTACCATGGTCTACATCAGCAACCTCCTCATTGCTATTAACAGTCGAACTAGGAGTGTCACTTACCTCGTCATTGCTACTCACCCTGCTTTTCCTTCTAGGCTGTTGTTCTTTGCCATTGGTGAAATAGAAAATGGTGGGCACTGCAGTGTTTTTCAGGCATCTCCTTCCCTAATAAAAATAATAAACAAAAACACATAAAATAACTTTTTGAGGTCTGTAGATATTCAACTTTCTTTTGAATAATGTTGTTTTAAATGTAAGAGTGCATTATAAAAGACAATAGAGGGCCAACATGTTAACTATGCAGTTAATCCATTCAACAATTACGTGTTTCCAAGATTCAGATTCAAAGGATTTATGTCATATGCACATAGGCTAAAGGGAAAAGAAAGTTTGGGGCTCTCTGCTGGAACTGCTACCCCCGCGACCCGACCACGGATAAGCGGGAGAAGATGGATGGATGGATGGCACATAGGCTACAGTGTAGGAATGGCAATGAAAATCATCTGTCCCGAGCTCCTCCAACAATGCAACATAGTTATATAAGACATAAAACAATAAAAGAAAATTCAAAATTAAATTAAGAATAATAAATTAGTGCAGGCAGAAATCTATATACACGTAAATATAAGACATGCAAGAACAGACTGTAAAGATAAATATTGTATAGTCAAATTAAATTAAATCCTTTTTTTGTTTACAGTGATAGCTGTTAAGATAAATAAGTTATAAGATGACAACAGATGAATGAATGTTGCTATTAAAATAATGTAAAAAGAGGTAATATAATTCATCTGTTTTTAACATAGCGTATGTGGGGGGAAATGGCAATTCTCTATCTATGATAAAGAGCCTTTGCATAAATTGAAGAGAAATGTGATGGTTTGCAAAAAAAAAATCGATTTCTATGTTTCTATACTTAAATGGCAAGATCTTAATTTGGCCTTTAATCAAAAGAACATTACTCATCACTGATGTGCAAGCCGTGCCATAACAATTATTTAGCATTGTATGATGTATAAAATGTATTTAATTAGTTATTTAAAAAAAAAAGGATCTGTACCCATGAGTCCGTGCTGAAGTGATGACTCTCAAAGTGTTCACTGCACAGGCGAGATGAAACGTTGGGGGTTACATTTATTCCTCCGGATGTTCAGCACCCACTGGTCCAGCCTGTCTGGATCACCTAAAGCAGGGGTGTCAAACTCAATTTCATCGCGGGCCACATCAGCATTATGGTTGCACTCAAAGGGCCGGTTGTAACTTTAAGACTATATAAAAATACATATATAAATATATCATATATATAAAATAATGTATTATATTACATCATTGCCTCTGCATTGGATTATCATCGGATAAGGTAATAACTTCATAATTAACTACGTCTGAAAGCAGAAGTCTAGTCTTTTCAGTGCGTATGTCCCAAAATGATTTAAAAAGAAAAACCAAATTCTGGAGAAAAAAGAAATAGAAGTGACATTTTGAAATAAAAATCTAATTCTGAGAAAAAGGAATTCTATGCAAAAAAGGCATATTTTGAAGAAAAAAAGGCAAATTCTGAGAAAAAAAGGCAAATTCTGAAAAAAAGTCATATTTGAGATGCATTGTGGGACATGTAGTTTATGGGCAACGCGCTTCTGTAGCATGTAACCGTACAATAAACATATTATATTCTTTGCAAGCTCTTGTGGGGCCACATAAAATGAAGTCGCGGGCCGAATGTGGCCCCCGGGCCTTGAGTTTGACACCCCTGACCTAAAGGAAAGCTTTATTCAAAAATACATGAAAACCGACCCAAAGACAACAGGAGGGTTAATGCCATATTCACTTAATAACGCATGAACAACTTTTACAAATATTTCTATATAGTCTGTATTGGTAAATGTAATCTCGGTTGCACATTTCCTGCTGAAGTACATGCATGGGCCTACCAAGTTACTGCGTGGCACTTTGGTTTTGATAAAACAGTGTAGTTCCACTATATAAACGTTACATTCATAATCAAACGAGACAATATGCAAGATAAATAGCTATTTGTTGTTATTCTTAATGCTTGTCATTCACACCTTAAGAAAATAAAATAAGTACCGATACATAGCAGAACAATTGTGGCGATGTTCAGCTTAATAAGACTTGTTCAACATAATTTTTTTAGCTAATACTATAGAAGGCTGCAGATGAACCAATTCCGCGTTTCGCTGCATTCCTTGATCTCCAGTTATAACGCCGGGCTCCGCCGCTGGCCGAAGCTAATGGAGCCGCAAAGGGCTAGCTACGGCTCCGGTAAGCTTCGGCGGCGGACTCCGGCGGCCACCACTGGGATAATTGGGTCCCCTTTTAACATTTGCTCCCATTTAGCATTATGGGCGTCATAGCCATAGACTATAAAAGTCTTACCCAAGGCTGAATCATAAACTAAACTGTATATATATATATATATATATACACAACATGTATAAAGGGTTACGTCCTTAGCTGGCTAATAAGCTACATAACAAGCTAAGCTAACAAGCACACAAACACCTGCTAACGGGGTTAACATGTGTAATATTATCATTTTACTCACCGAAAAAAGCTAAGAGTAGACTTCTTGGAAGTTCTGTTAGTACATTCAAGCGCACAGCACGACATTTTAATTGTCTGGTATTTGTAACAATATTCCCTAAAAGGCACAATCACCACGAACATGGCTAAAGCTAAAAGGGTCAAGTACAGTACTATGACTAACTAACGTTGCAGCCTCTATGGTTGTAGCCTAGCAGAGTGGACAAGTTGCTGTTAGCTGACAGTGAGGCATGTACGTGTCCATCAAAGTGACCACGCCCTAATTTATGCAAAAACGTTAAGACCTAATATAAATAAAAGGGTCGTGTTAGAAAACAATTCACTCACAGATCCATAATCATGAAGGTGGAATCTAACTATATCGATAATAAAAATGTATGGAGCCAGGCGTAGAAACATGTTTTTTTCTGCTGTAAAATTGGGCATTTTAACATGGGGGTCTATGGAAATTGCTCCTTTCTGCAGCCATCGCCTATCGGCCAATATATGAACTGCAGTGTGTGGCACTTCCGTATTGGCGTCCCGGCTCTTCCCCAGAGTTTGCCGCTTGGTTCAGCCCCTCTGTTTCACGAACGTCGATGTGCTCGTTAGTGGAGCATGCGCGTGTAACTCGCGCCGGAAGTTGTGGCACAATTCCGTTGTACACACCGACGTTAACAGCAGCCCCGTCTGTGCGCACAGCGACCGGCTCTGTCGTCCAGTGGAAATGCTTCACAAGTCCGCCGGTACGCAAGTGCGCTTAGTGAGACAAGTGACGGTACGCATTTCAGATGTTTGCCGCACATGCGTAGCTGCATACCAGTTATGTGTACCCCTGCCAATAATGTATTGTTAAAATATAGCATAATAGGTGAGCTTTAAGGCCACTGTTTAAATATTGTAACATTAATCCCACTTCCAAGCTATTCACATCTTTTTGCTCCCTTTTTTTTATCCTCAACATTTAACATTCACTGCAGCATCCAATTGGACCATTACATTTTGCATACAAGGGGATATGAAGCAAAATTGCCATCTTGAAGACATCACTGCGGTAGAGTAATAAAAAAAAACAATAATCATTTTATGATAAATTGAATGTCAAGGCAGCAACAGTTATGTCACACATTTCACAACATGATTTTGTTCTAAGTTTGCCGAAAGCTTCCTACTAAAACAAGAGCATTCATGCTTACGTATACAATATTTTCTAATCCAATCACTCATGGTAGGTTAGTGTTAACTTGGCATTTACATGTTTACCTTTTTAAGAATTGTTTTGGTTGAAACAAATGTTGCTTAAGACTATCTACAGTACAGCTCCAGTTATCCAACCCAGTCTCACGGCATTTCGTGTTCACCAACACGATTTGCCCCTTTTTTTCGTGTTGCACAGCATGATTTTAAAAGCAATGTATTTCTACTGCCTGCAGCACGTCTTTTTCTCCGGTCGGGTCGTGGAAGACCGGAAGCTGTGTGGTTCATAAAAACATGTTCTTACTCAATATCAAGCCACAATTATTGCTTTTATTTTAAATCGTATAATTTCGGACTTTTGTTGCCGTCTGTGAGGAAAATAAATGGGGCTCAGACAATAAATGGGGCTCAGATCCTCAGAATACGGAAATCTGTATTTTTAAATATTTTTTTCCTTATAATTCGTTATTCTTTTCAAAATAACACACTGTTATTTACTCACCAATAACACACAATTATCCTTGCTTTTATTTATTGGTTTAATTCCATAATCTCGGGATTTTTTGGCGTCCGTCAGGAACGGGAAATAACCGGAAACAGACGTAGGCCTGTAAGGCACATTTCGAGCATCATTGCGATTGTCAACATTTCTGAGTTTAGGATGGCCGAAGACACTACACTACCCATAATCCCCAGCTATCGTTTAGGACTACAGTCCCCGTAAGGTTACGCAGAGAGTCAAACTGTTAGGATTATGTTTTAAACAGGACCCAGGCGCAGGCAAGGACTGAAGATGTTTAAATAGTTTATTGCTTCGGAGACTCAGGCAGGTTTGGTGATATGGAGGTCCGGAGTGGAGGTAGGCAGTGAGAGGCTGGACTGATTTACAAGGCAGGCAGGTATGATGCAGGAAGAAACAGGCAGGTTGGCTGGAAGCTCTGGTGGACGATGGCCGAGGGATTGCACTGGAAACACAAGAGAAACTAGTTACAAAAGGTACGGAATTACACGCAGACAGGATAACTCAATGGGCAGCCAGGAGGATGTACTACCACTGATGTAGAAAACAATCTGGCGGTGAGTTGCTGGGAGACTGGAGTAGATAAGCTGTGTCCTGATTAGATGATGAGGGACAGCTGAGTCGGACGGCCAGGTGAGAGCAATCAGGCTGCTGCCTGCAAGGGAAAACACACCCTCTCCACACACAGGGGAACAAAAAGGAACACAGTTTGGACCGTGACAGTACCCCCCCCCCCTCAACGGGAGCCTCCAGGCGAACCGCCAGGCTTATCTGGGTGGTCTCTGTGAAAGTCCCGAATGAGAGAGGGACCTAGAATGAGCCCCCAAAGGGCTGGACAACACTGGTTTCAACTGGGACACATGAAAGGTTGGGTGAATTCTCATGGAGGGAGGCAGCTTGAGTCTAACAGCAGATGGATTGATTATGCGCTCGATCACATAGGGGCCAATGAAGCGTGGTTTCAACTTCTTAGACTCAGCTTGTACAGAAATATTTTTTGAAGAAAGCCAAACCTTCTGACCTGGTTGGAACTGGGGAGCTGTGGTCCGGTGGCGGTTTGCAATATGTCGATTGCGTTCATCGGAGCGGAGAAGGGCAGAGCGGGCATCCTTCCAAATCCTCCGACAACGACGGGGATGGGCTTGGACAGACGGAACTGCGATCTCGTCCTCTTGGGCTGGGAACAAAGGGGGTTGATATCCAAGAGAACATTCAAATGGGGACATACCGGTGGCAGCACTAGACAGTGAGTTATGAGCGTATTCAATCCAGGGCAGATGTAAGCTCCAGGAGGTGGGATTCCGGAAGGTGACACAGCGAAATGCAGCTCCAAGGTCCTGATTGGCTCTTTCGGCCTGCCCGTTAGTCTGAGGATGATAGCCTGAGGAGAGACTGACAGATGCTCCAAGTGCTCGACAGAATGCTTTCCATACCTGAGATATGAACTGTGGCCCTCGGTCGGAAAGAATGTCTGTCGGAATGCCATGAAGCCGGACCACATGATTGACTAAGAGGTCAGCAGTTCCAGAGGCTGTGGGGAGTTTAGGAAGAGGCACAAAATGAACCGCTTTGGAAAAGCGATCAACAATAGTGAGAATAGTCGTGTTACCCTGTGAAACCGGGAGGCCGGTAACAAAATCTAGGCCGATGTGACTCCAGGGACGACTAGGGACTGGGAGAGGCTGTAGTAGACCGATAGGAGCCTGGTGTGAAGACTTGCTACGGGCGCAAACAGTGCAGGCCAGCACAAAGGCTCGAGAGTCCTGTTATGGAAATATTTAGAACAAATACTGCGGAGATACACAAGTCAGAAGTATCAAACAATAAATGGTGAAACAGACAGAGTCGTCTTGGATCTGGTTATTTATTTGAGGCCTCAAAGACACAGGTCTCAACAGAACACAAAGTATCCTGAGAGAGTGCGCAACGAGTGAAAGATGCATACAGGTTATATAGCATTTTGTCAGTTCAACAACATTTCATCATACATTGGGGAGGGGCCCTGGCAGGAGAGATAAGCCTTCCAAAGGAACTGAAACTGTCAATCACTAATGGATCGAACCAGGGCTCACTCACCAAAAAGGGGAAGTGGGGAAACTTGTCCGCAACACATGGACAAGAATTGGGGAACTTGATTATAAAAGGAAGGAGGCTAAATAGGAACTTGTCCATTGCCCTGTACTTGGCACCTAGCCCCCCTTCTGGAGTACAGACCTTGGGTGACCTTAGATGTCATTCATACAGCAGGCAGAGGACATGACCTAACCCATATCACCCAGACCTTACTTCAGCATTTTTAAGGTCATGGATGTTGCAACATCATTATGGAAACAATGGAAAGTGCTGATAGACAAGTTTCTAAGCTAAAATACATTATTATAGGAACTGCTGTAAGTGCACACAGAGTTTACAAGCAAAACACATCATTCTGGGAACTGTTACATTTTATGTGCCCATATAAGGTAAAATATAAAGTTTGCACTAATAAGACAATGTTAAACTACCCTAATAGTAAGTTTACCATTACAGTCCGCTTCCATAGAAGGCCACCAGAAGTGTCGTCTCAGGAGGGATAGGGTCCGACTCACACCCGGGTGGCAGGCAAAGCGGAAAGCATGGTTCCATAGGAGAACCTGTGAGCGGACAGAGTCAGGTACAAACAAACGGTTATCTGGACCATCTCCTGGATCTGGATGGTCTCTCTGTGCCTTCCTCACTGAGTTCTCCATCTCCCATGTTACAGCGCCCACCACTCTGGTAGCGGGGTTTATGGTGTCAGGAGCTATTCATTTCATTTCAAACCTTTATTTAACCAGATTGGTCCCATTGAGATCATAGATCTCTTTTTCAAGGGAGACCTGCAGCATATCATTTCATTTCAAACCTTTATTTAACCAGATTGGTCCCATTGAGATCATAGATCTCTTTTTCAAGGGAGACCTGCAGCATATAGATTCCACATGAAACATAAAACAATAAAGGACATTATACATTATATTTACAGGATACATAGTTATAGACATTTACAAGTGCCCATTGTATCGGCAAGCATTTCATTTACCCTAGCTTTAAAAACATGCAGAGGAATGAGATTGCTCAGTTTCAATTCTTGCTGAAGATTGTTCCAAGCAAGTGGAGCTGCGCACATAAAAGCTGTCTTACCTGAGACAGTCCTTGCTCTTGGCACATCTAACAAGACCACATCATGTGACCTCAGACAATAGCTGCTTGCAACTCTCTGTGTTATCAGCGAGCAGATATGATACGGGAGTTTACCCAACAAAGCTTTATAGATAAAAGTGTACCAGTGACTGAGCCTCCGTACAGAGAGAGATGGTAAACCTGCCTTGGTATACAGTGTACAGTGATGAGTAAGCGCTTTACAATTTGTGACAAATCTCAGAGCACTGTGATACGCAGCATCCAATTTGCTCAGGTAATTGGCAGGTGCATTCATATACAACAAATCCCCATAGTCCAGCACAGGTAAAAAGGTCACAGTGACTAGCCTTTTCCTGGCCTCAAGCGAGAAACAGGACTTGTTTCTGAAAAAGAAACCTAGCCTAACCCTCAGTTTTTTAAGCAGGTTATTGACATGAAGTTTAAAAGAGAGACAATCATCAAGCCAGATACCAAGGTATTTGTAACAGGCAACAACTTCAAGTTTTGTTCCTTGCGTAGTTACAATATCTAAAACAGGCTCTGGTGTCTTTTTAGCTTTTGAAAAGAGCATTACCTTGGTTTTATCCACATTTAAAAGAAGCTTTAATTCAGAGAGCTGAGTCTGAATAGTGTTAAAAACAGCTTGTAATTTAACAACAGCCTCTTTAATGGAGGGACCTGCACAATACATCACAGTATCCGCATCATCCGCATACAAATGTAAAGTAGCTTCATCCACATTATCACCTACACTGTTAATATATATGGAGAATAAAAGTGGTCCTAAAACAGAACCTTGTGGTACACCATTAGAAATGTTTAACCATTCAGAAGACAGTCCATCAAAATGAACACATTGGGACCTTTCAGAGAGGTAGTTCACAAACCACCCCACTGCATGGCTGGATATGCCTATACTGAGTAGCCTCTGCTTTAAGATGCGATGATCAACGGTGTCAAACGCTTTGGAAAGGTCAATAAACAGAGCTGCACAACTCTGCTTATTATCTAAAATAGTAGTAATGTCATTTACCACTTTCATTGTCGCAGTGATGGTGCTGTGTTTCTTTCTGAAGCCTGACTGATGTTTAGACAGGATATCATTTATACATAAAAACTCCTTTACTTGTTCACTCACAAGTCGTTCGAGCACCGTAGCCAGAACTGACAACTTAGAGATTGGCCTATAGTTATTTAAAATAGTTGCCTCCCCTCCTTTCAGTAAAGGCAAGACATAAGCAGACTTCCATACTTTTGGAATTGTGTTCGTGCTGAAGGAGAGGTTAAAAAGAGAAGTAAGAGGTGGAGCAATAAAATCTGCAGCTATCTTTAAAAAGAAAGGTTCTACGTTGTCCGGGCCAGCCGGTTTCCTAGGATCTAACTTGGATAATGCTTCATGAACAATACCAACAGTTAAAGGAGTAAAACTGAAAGGGTTTTCCAGACCACATTGTTCAGAGTCAAGGATTGGAGCGTTCACAGGAGCCACACAGCCAAACAGAGAGCCACAAGACACAACATGCTTATTAAAACAATTTAGCATAGTAGCCCTGTCTGATATAGTGCCAGATGCTGTGGTAAGGCACGGAGGTAGCTCATTTGGGATATCACCAGTGGAAATCGATTTTATGGCTTTCCAAAATTTCCTAGGATTATTCAGGTTTTCTGTGGTAACCGACAAATAGTACTTTGATTTAGCACTGTTTATTTGGGATGTGAAGCTATTTCTTAGCTGCCTAAAACGTAGCCATTCTACCTCTGAGCCTGATTTCCTAGCCTTAGCCCAAGCATTATTTCTCTCATGAAGGAGACTGGACAGCTCAGCAGAAAACCAGGGATTGTTTCGTCCCTTCACTCTAAATGTACGCAGAGGTGCATGTCTATCTATAATTTTCATAAAACCAAGATAAAAATAAGACCATGCAGTTTCTACATCAGCACACAAATTGATTCTACCCCAATCAAAATCAAACAGATCATGTAAAAAACCCTGCTCCACAAAGTGTTTTTTGTCTCTCTTTGTGATGATACGTGGTTTAACCTTTTGGACCTTAGTGTCCCTAATTGTGGCTACAACACAGTGGTCACTCACATCATTAGCCAGTACTCCAACAGATGAGTATTTATGTGGAACATTTGTTAAAATTAGATCAATTAAGGAGGATTTATTTGGGGACTTAATATTTGGGCGAGTAGGACTGTCTATAATCTGGGTAAAATTCAATGAGGTACACAGGTTTTTTAAATCGTCTGACACAGAAGTTAACCAGTCCCAATTAAAATCACCAAGCAGCACTATTTCCTTGTAGGAAAGTTGCGATAACAGTTTTGCCAATGACGATAAAGAGTCCTTGACAGCCGAAGGGGCCCTGTAGCAGCCCACCACCATGAGCTGTTGACCCTTTGTCACCTCAATATTCACGGCTAAAAATTCTAGCTGTTTACTAACAGATTTGGAAACCATATTAGTTACACAAAACTTATTTTTCACATAAATGGCAACGCCATCACCTTTTTTAGGCCGGTCAGTACGATATACACTGTAACCATTTATGTAAATGTCAGAGGCCAAAATGGATTTATCTAGCCACGTCTCTGATAAGACAATGACATCAGCATCAGTCGAACTCGCCCAAAATCTAATTTAGGTAACAGACTACGCACATTTAAATGAATTAAACCTAGCCCAGATCTAGATATAAAATCAGCAGGAGTAGCTATTTGACTAATACTGCTCGGTGGACCTGAATTTGGCTGTACATTTCCTGATAGTAACAACAATAAAAATACCAAGCACCTTTTCCTCTTAATCAACACACATACATTGTCAGCCGTTCTAGAGTCACCAGCAAACTTCGCGAAAGTGAGATTAGAGTTTAAAAAACAATTCTGAAGGACCATCGTGGCAGGCATGTGAGAAAGACAAACATTTTCCGAAATGAATGTCCGTGACAGTGCAACCAGCAATTGTTTGCGCAACACCTCCGAAACTGTACAGGGGATGTCCACTGCGGGCGGCAGAACATACCCGAATCCAGTAGATTGTTCAGGACGACTAGCGATCTTCTCCTTGTCCAGCACAGACAAGAAAAGGCACAGCAGAAACACGACACCCGCCATTCTCCCAGTCCAGCACAACAGTATCCACGCTGTTCCCGGAGCAAGGTGGAACCAGGCCTCAGCTATAGCAGCAGAGTAGAGAAGGTAATCCCACCGCGTTACACCGGCTATTTAATCCACTTTACATCTCCGCCGGTAGCACAGGCGCGGAGACGAGCGGCGATACGCGGTGTGAGGAGCGGCAAGAGGAGCGGCAAGAGTAGCAGCAAGAGGAGCGGCAATACGCGTTGTGAGGAGCGGCGAGAAGGGCGGCGAGAGGAGAGCCTGGACCACACTTCCGACTCTTTATCTCTGCAAGAGTTGCTCCCTCTCGTGCTAAATCCACTCGGCGGGCAAAAGTAGGATCCCAGAAGTGATTCGCCCAGTGTGGAGTGGCTCCTGAAACCCTTCCCGGTGTGCCTTTAGTGGAACTCGGGTCCACTGTGGTGGATGAGGTTGAACGTGGCTCTCATCCGGAACTCAGCAAAGGTGGATCACGTCTCAGCGCTGACGGCATGTAACCTGTTCCTCAGGTGAGTTTCATAGCACGAGCAGCAGCTGTGATGAGCAGCAGCTGAGACGTCTGAGTCACTGTGCAATTCCTCTTGTTCGGACAGCCTCCTCTCTGCCTTTCGGACTTCTCGCACGTAGAAATTGTCTTGCCAGGCCAAGGGGGCCATGAACAGGATCTGACTCTCTCTGTAGATCTCGAGGAATGGGTGTGCACACTTTCCTTGATGTAGTGCTTTAGCCTTGGGTAAATTCTTCTTTCTCCCAGGAGGACAGAGACAAAGCTCTTGTGGGGGAACGAGGTAGTGACCACATGTGTGACTTCGGGAAAGGAAAATACATTAAAGCCAGATGTCTCATAGCTCTTTAGAAGTTCCTCGTCTGCCTCGTTGTCGCCCTCGCTCAGAATACTGCCGACAGCAGAGCGGCACTGTGGTCCCGGCACCTTTTTAGGATCATCGTAAAATACTCCGATACATGAAAGCTTTGGTCCAATACTACGAGACTCCTTGAAAAGTTGTCTGCAGTCTTTGTAGGGTCCTTCTTTGAATTTATAAGCAAATGTAATCTTCTTTACGGGAGGAGAGCCAGTTTGAATGGGGATGTCTGAGAGGAGTCTTGAGCACCAAAAGGATGGGATCCTGATCCATTGCAAACTGCCGGGACAATGAGTCAGGTTTAAGGTTTTTAGAACCAGGTCGGTAGGTAAGGGTGAAGTTGAACCTCCCGAAAAACAATGCCCAGCGTGCCTGACGGGAGTTTAGTCGTTTGGCAGTTTGTATGTAGACCAGGTTCCTGTGGTCTGTCCACACAATGAATGGATGTTCAGAGCCTTCCAGCCAGTGCCTCCATTCTTCCAGCGCAAGCTTTACAGCAAGCAGCTCCCTGTTGCCAACATCATAGTTGCGCTCAGGGGTTGTCAGTCGTCGGGAAAAAAAAGCACAAGGGTGAAGCTTTTGGTCGGAGACTGAGCGTTGTGATAGAACAGCCCCCCACACCGGTGTTGGATGCATCAACCTCAACAATGAACTGAAGAGATGGGTCAGGGTTCGTAAGAATAGGGGCCGAGGTGAAACGTCTCTTCAGCTCAGAGAAGGCAGCCTCAGCCTGAGTAGTCCACGAGAAGGGGATTGCTGGGGAGGTGAGTTGGTTGAGAGGACCGGCAACACGACTGTAGTCTCTGATGAACCGGCGATAGAAATTTGCAAAGCCCAAAAAACGTTGGAGCTGCTTCCTGGTGGAAGGTTTGGGCCATTGGGCCACTGCTTTTACCTTCTCTGGGTCTGTTCTCAGCTGACCTTGCTCAATGATGTAGCCTAGGAAATCCACTGAATCCACATGAAATTTGCATTTATCTACTTTGACAAACAGCTTGTTCTCGAGGAGCCTTTGTAGAACCTGCTGCACATGTTGGGTGTGTTCCTCCATGGTCTGTGAGAATATCAGGATATCATCAAGATACACAAATACTGAACGGTTCAGGAAGTCACGGAGGACATCGTTCACAAGAGCCTGGAAGACAGCTGGGTCATTGGTGAGTCCAAAGGGCATCACTAGATACTCGAAATGGCCTAGTGGGGTGTTGAACGCCGTCTTCCACTCGTCTCCTTGACGTATGCGGACCAGGTGGTAAGCATTCCTGAGGTCGAGTTTCGAGAAAATGGTGGCCTTCTGTAGTGGTTCGAAGGCTGAATTGATGAGGGGCAGTGGATACTTGTTCTTGATGGTGATGTTGTTAAGGCCTCGGTAGTCAATGCAGGGGCGTAGGGAGCGGTCCTTCTTGGATACAAAGAAGAAGCCTGCTCCGACCGGGGAAGAAGAGGGTCTTATGATGCCAGCAGCCAGTGAGTCTTTGATGTATGTCTCCATGGCCTCACGCTCAGTTCGGGACAAGTTAAACAGGCGACTGGATGGGAGAGATGCCTCTGCCCCAGGAAGAAGATCTATTGTGCAGTCGTAAGGGCGATGAGGGGGCAGAGAAAGAGCTCGCTGTTTGCTGAAAACCTCTCTCAGGCTATGATAAACCGGAGAGACAGCGGACAACTTGAGTGGCTCCTGCTGCACTGGGGGAATACCGACCTCTGCTGGGGGAATTGCAGACCGCAGGCATGAAGAGTGACAAAAGGAACTCCAACTCCTTACTTGATTCTCCGACCAGTCCATGTGGGGGTTGTGCAGTTGTAACCATGGCTGGCCCAGAACTAGGGGTGTGTGAGGGGAGGACATGATGTGGAACTGAATCATTTCATGGTGATTACCAGACAGGACGAGATGTAGGGGTTCGGTGACATGGGTAACGCGTGCTAGGAGCTTCCCATTCAGACCTCGAGCATTGAGAGGAGCTGTCAGAGGTTGAGTGGAGATGCCGGCTGAAGCAACCAGTTGGGCATCCAAAAAACTCTCATCAGCCCCAGAGTCCACTAGGGCAGGCAGAGAGAGAGACTGTTGATTTAACAGCAGTGTGGCTTCAAGTGGCTTGCGGGTCTGGGGGGTTGAGGAAGAAACCGCTTTGCTGACCGGAGTGAGCACAGTAGACACAAAGTCCTTCTCTTATTCTCCGGAGACGTTCTTGGGGAGTGAGTCGGGCTCTGCCTAGCTGCATCGGTTCCTCTGAAGACAGGAGAGGAGAAAAGACTTCAGATGGAGCAACAGGACTTGGGAAAGTCTCCGACCTGAATCTTGCGAGAGGAGACGAGACAGGGCGAGAGGGGAGTGACCCAGGAGATCGGCTGGCTCTTTCCCTACGGCGCTCCCTAAGGCGGTTATCCAGTCTTATGGCTAGGGAGACCAACTCATCCAAGTTAGCTGATTCGTCCCTCACTGCTAACTCATCTTTAACAGAATCAGTTAGCCCGGTTTGAAAAACCCCTTGAAGCGCTGTGTCATTCCACCCTGCCTCTGCAGCTAAGGTCCTAAATTCCACTGAGTATTCGGCTACACTACGGGAGCCCTGTCGCAGTGAGAGGAGGCGTTTAGTAGCATCCCTACCGCTGACGGGGTGTTGGAAAACTTTCTTAATTTCTTCTGTAAACTGTGGATAAGAATAACAAAGGTTGGACTGACTCTCCCATACAGCTGATGCCCAGGCTAGGGCGCTACCTGTAAGTAAACCTATCATATAACAAATCTTAGCTCTGTCATTAGCATACGTAGACGGCTGCTGCTCAAACACAAGACAACACTGCATTAATAAAGATTTACATGTCCCTAAGGCACCTGCATACCGCTCTGGAGTGGGAATGTTTGGCTCACGTCAAGGGAGAGCGGGCTGGGCTGGAAACGGTGCTAACTCTTGTGGGGGAGCTGGATCCTCAGGAGCAGGCGGAGCAAGATGAGTGGAAACCAGGTTGAGGTGATGTCCCATCTGTGCTACGTTGGCGGCTAGTGATGCGAGGTTATCCATAACCTCTCTGAGCATCTGGTCATGCCGGCCCACGAGGACGCCTTGGTTGGAGAGAGCCTCACAAATTGGGTCCGGGCCTGCTGGGTCCATGGTGGCCAGATTGTTCTGTTAGGATTATGTGTTAAACAGGACCCAGGCGCAGGCAAGGACTGAAGATGTTTAAATAGTTTATTGCTTCGGAGACTCAGGCAGGTTTGGTGATATGGAGGTCCGGAGTGGAGGTAGGCAGTGAGAGGCTGGACTGATTTACAAGGCAGGCAGGTATGATGCAGGAAGAAACAGGCAGGTTGGCTGGAAGCTCTGGTGGACGATGGCCGAGCGATTGCACTGGAAACACAAGAGAAACTAGTTACAAAAGGTACGGAATTACACGCAGACAGGATAACTCAATGGGCAGCCAGGAGGATGTACTACCACTGATGTAGAAAACAATCTGGCGGTGAGTTGCTGGGAGACTGGAGTAGATAAGCTGTGTCCTGATTAGATGATGAGGGACAGCTGAGTCGGACGGCCAGGTGAGAGCAATCAGGCTGCTGCCTGCAAGGGAAAACACACCCTCTCCACACACAGGGGAACAAACAGGAACACAGTTTGGACCGTGACACAAACAGCTGTGTGAAATGGAACGAAACCACGCTAGACTATCCAAAACTGGAATCGAACGCCCCCCCAGAACTACACATGCTGGCTATTGTGTTTCGCAAAATGTTCTATGGGACGTCTCTACTGAACGTTTTCGTTTTTCCCACAATTAGAAGTTGCCAGTATTAAACACATTGGTGTTATCAAATGTAAAACATATAATTAATAAATGGGTGAAAATCGCTTGTGTCCATAATGCGCAGCATTAATATATACCCACATGACAGCTCATTGTTACTTTGTAATTCTACTCCACGACAATTCAGAGGTTAACCTGGTATTTTTACTCCACTGCATTTATTTGAGTTACTTTGCAGATTCTGATTAATTATGTGAAATATAAACAACCCTTAAATCAGACTTTAGTTACACGTGACCTGAGTAAAATTCAGGTAAGGTGATTGTCAAGTGCCAACAATCAGGAGAGATATTTGATAGTTGGTGCTTGAGAAAACTAAACATGTATCTGCAATTGACATGAATGGAAACGAGTAATAAAGTATATTCTCTACTAATAGTTAATTAAAGACTGTATAGTATGGCTATTTTGCACATCCCTTTCAAGATTTTCAAAGGTTTATTGACATATCATATACACAACTACGGTGTAGTTATGCAATGAATGAAACACTTGGGTCACAGGTTCCTCAACAGTGCATTACAAGACATCTATCAATATGTGTGTACCTCCACCATTAAACATATTCATATTCTGCACATTTCTTATTATATCTACATACATAAGAGTATAATTCATATGTATAATATCAGTTAAAATAAGTGCTTCAACATAGTTAACATTGCAGGAAAGCAATATATTAGACGTTAAGTATTTTGTCAGGCTTAATATTTATCTGTAGATAGATACCCCCAAAGTGTTTTTCTTATTTAAAAGAAGACCTTAATCTGTTATTTAATGTTTAAATAAAGGTTAATTCGTTTTTCTGTTTTGCACCTCCTCCTATTAATATCTTTGTACATCCTGCACTAAACTGTTTTATTGTAGGGATCACTTATAGTATCTTCTTGATTTTTTATATTCTATATTTCTATCACAGACCTTCTACTTTCCCCCTATGAAAGTATGTACTCTTCATATTTTTATTCAAATAATATTTAATGAAAAAAATATTAAGAGTACATTATTGTTTTTATGTGTTATATTATAACACATAAAAACAATAATTCAATAACGTGCTTTAACCACTAGGTGGTGCACACAAGGTACACACAGCCATAATAACTTTGTATTATTAGTGTAGGACACGTTTTATTCATGCTTTCACATAATTTTACAGCATATTGCTATACTATTTCAGACTCAGTATTTACATTCTTACATTCAAAGAAAATCAGAAATATCTTTAAAAACTACAGTCCTTTTATATCAGCTGTGCACCGTTATGGTGTAAATATAACCTATCTGTGAATTAGATCAAATGTAAAAGTCAGCCGAATTAGTGTTGATACTGCAAGGAGACATATTGTGTGAAGAGAAATTGAAGATGTTGTTTAATTGTTGAATATATTTATGATCCACGTCAAGTAAACCATCAACGTGCATGTTAGACCCAATTCCAACTAAGCTGTTGAAGGAAGTTTTTCCATTAATTAGCACTTCTTTATTAAATATTATGAATATGTCTTTATTATCAGGCTATATTCCACAATCATTCAAAGTAGCAGTGATAAAACCGCTTCTTAAAAAGCACAACCTCGATCCAGAGGTTTTAGCCAACTATAGACATATTTCTAATCTTCCGTTCCTCTCAAAAATTCTTGAGAAAGCGGTCGCAAAACAGTTGTGTGATTACTTAAAAAACAATGATTTATTTGAAGATGTTCAGTCTGGCTTTAGAACACATCATAGCACAGAGACAGCTCTGGTTAAAGTCACAAATGACATTCTAATAGCCTCAGACAAGGGACTCGATCTCAGTGCTGCATTTGATACTATCGACCATGATATCCTATTGCAAAGACTAGAGCACTTAGTTGGCATACAGGGAACTGCTTTAGGCTGGTTTAGGTCCTATCTATCTGAACGCTCTCAGTTTGTACGTGTTAACGATGAATCTTCCACGCAAACCAAAGTTAGCCATGGAGTGCCACAGGGCTCAGTGCTCGGACCTATTTTGTTCACATTATATATGCTTCCGTTAGGCAATATTATAAGGAATCATTCTGTAAACTTTCATTGTTATGCGGATGATACTCAACTATATTTATCAATCAAGCCTGATGAAATTAATCATCTAAATAAAATTCAAGACTGCCTTAAGGACTTAAAAACGTGGATGACCTTAAACTTTTTGATGTTAAACACGACCAAAACTGAAGTTATTGTACTTGGCCCGAAGAATCTACGAAACAAATGATCTAAAGATATACTAACTATGGATGGCATTAATGTGGCCTCCAGTGAGACTGTAAGGAATATTGGTGTTATATTTGATCAGGATTTATCCTTTAACGCCCACATAAAATCAATTTCAAGGACCGCCTACTTCCATCTACGTAACATTGCAAAAATCAGGCATATCTTGCCTCAAAACAATGCAGAGAAACTAGTCCATGCATTTGTTACTTCTAGGCTGGATTATTGTAACTCTTTATTATCAGGGAGTACCAAGAAGTCAGTCAAGTCGCTTCAGCTGATTCAAAATGCTGCGGCTCATGTACTAACTAGAGTTAGGAAAAGGGACCACATAACTCCTGTTCTGGCTGCCTCACACTGGCTCCCTATAGAACACAGGATAGAATTTAAAATGATTCTTCTCGCCTACAAAGCCCTTAATGGGCAGGCGACATCTTACCTTAAATAACTCATTATACCCTACTGTCCTACTAGGGCATTGCGTTCCAATAATGCAGGGTTGTTGGTTGTTCCTAGAATCTCTAAAAGTACAATGTGAGCCAGAGCCTTTTCTTATCAAGCTCCACATTTGTGGAATCAGCTTCCAGTTTGTGTTCGGGCGGCAGACACCCTATCCGTTTTTAAGAGTGCGCTTAAGACCTTCCTTTTTGATAAAGCTTATAGTTAGGGCTGATTAGATTCAGCCCCTAGTTTTGCTGATATAGGCTTAGTTTGTCGGGGGACATCGTACTTCTTCCTTCTCTCTGTCTATACCTGTGTACTCTCATGTTCCGATTAACCCAGCTTCCCCAAATGTCTTTCTTTTTGGTGTCTATATACGCTGGGATCCGGAGTCATGGATGATCCTGCGGTCCTATGTCCTGGATCGCGAGCGCTGGATCGCGAGTCGTGGCTGTGGTCCTGGATCATCGGTCCTGGATGGATATCCTCGTGGATTCATCTTCCTATTATACACACATGCATCTCCAAACATTTGGACTACCTATGTTGCAAATGTATTATCTTTTCAATTTACACACGGCATCTATTGCACGTCTGTCCGTCCTGGGAGAGGGATCCCTCCTCTGTTGCTCTCCCTGAGGTTTCTCCCATTTTTCCCTTTAAACTGGGTTTTCTTCTGAAGTTTTTCCTTGTACGATGTGAGGGTCTAAGGACAGAGGGTGTCGTATTGTCATACTGATATTCTGTACACACTGTGAAGACCACTGAGACAAATGTAACATTTGTGATATTGGGCTATATAAATAAACATTGATTGATTGATTGAAGTATTCAGTTTCGGTGGCATTTTCTCAGTTTTTCCAAAGGTCTTCTCATCAGGGCTCTATAAATAAAGAACTACGGCAGATCTGTAATATACAATGCAGCCGAACCGTGTATTACAATGCCGTTATGTGATGACTTTCAAAGAGAAAAGCAAGAACACTCGGAATTAAGTATTATTTTATTCTTTTAAAATGTTTTCCGGATTTCATATCATATAAACACCAAATCCCAGCATGCATTGCGGCTAAAACATCCAATAAGCGAGCTTAAAACCATAGCTGAGGATCTTGGGTAATCGCTCGAAATGCCTACGTCTGTTTCCGGTTATTTTTATTTTGAAATTCAGTTCCTGACGGACGCCAAAAATGCCCGAGATTATGGAATTAAACCAATAAATAAAAGCAAGGATAATTGAGTGTTATTGGTGAGTAAATAACAGTGTGTTATTTTGAAAAGAATAACAAATTAGAAGGAAAAAAAGATTTAAAAAATACAGATTTCAGTATCCTGAGGCTCTGAGCTCCATTTATTTTCCTCACAGACGGCAACAAAAGTCTGAAATTATACGATTTCAAATAAAAGCAATAACTGTGGCTTGATATTGAGTAAGAACATGTGTTTATGAACCACACAGCTTCCGGTCTTCCTCGACCCGACCGGAGAAAAAGACGTGCTGCAGGCAGTAGAAATACATTGCTTTTAAAATCGTGCTGTGCAACACGAAAAAAAGGGGCAAATCGTGTTGGTGAACACGAATCAATAGATTAAAAATCGTGTTGGTGAACACGAAATGCCGTGAGACTGGGTTGAGTTATCAGCTAACACATCTGTTGCTTCTTCTACAGTTTTAATCTTTCAATTCACGATAAAGCTGTCATTTTGTATGTGTTATTCTGTCTTTCACTGTCGCAGTGGCTTAGGTTGGTAAGTCTATTTGCTGTATTGCTACTGTGTGTGTCCATTCTTCTGCAATGCTCTGACTATTGTCATGTGATTTGTGTATTCTTGTATCTTTGATCTTAAAACCACTAACCACATTCTTGATTGTTTCCTTTTAAATCATAACCTAAAGCTTTAGTATGACCTCAAATGCCCCTGGTGAATTAACGTGGCATTGGATGTGACATGGTTGATGATGATAACAGCACCGTAAAATAAACAGCCTAACATATTACTATAGTAAAAAGACCAGAGATCACAGGGCCAAAAAATGTCTGCTACCAAGAATCCTCAGTAAAATTCATGAGTGGCCACAAATGGCCCCTGCAATGTGCTTCTTTGCTGAATTACATCTGCCAATCTGTTGCCATCCTTCTCCTTCTCCTCCTCCACGTCTCCCTCCTCTCACATGGGTGCCATTGCCTAGTCAGCAGTGATGCTGAGCAGAGCCATCACAGTGATGAGTGCACAGCACTTTGATGGAAAGAAGTGAAGGCCTTAACTGGACTTTTATGTCAGTGTCATCCTGCACTTCAATGTTTTCCTTATTTTTCAGGGTGCCCTTGAATCAGGAAGACAAGATGTTATTTTGATTTCTTTTTTGCCTCTACTTTCTCCAATATTATTCCGATGTAATTTGGAAAAAGTGCCAGGTTTCTTGTTTTTTCTGTTTTACATTTCCCTATTTTCTCCTTTTTGTCTATATGTAGTTATTTTTCTTCTTATACAGATAATGTCCAATCACCACATAGGTCTTATGGATGTATTAACATAGAGGCAAAACCTGCATGAATGGATTAGCTCTTCATTCTATCTATCAAAATGTGTTGCAGCTTTTATTATCTTACTGAATTGAAACGAAAGATACGACCTGTTTATTGAATCCTAACAATATTATTTATCTCTGTAAACAAATGATTGTTTCCCGTTGTAGTCCATGTAGTATTGATCAATCACTTTTGAACTGGTTTTTGTTGAATGCAAGCAAACAGTTTGCATGGAGAGCAAATGAGTCAGAATGCATCGACCAAAATGCATCCTGAGATCTGCGATAATATACATGGTAATATTTTAATTAATTGTGTCTTTTAATCATATCTTTATAATTCAATATAGTCTTTCTGAGAAACATCCAATACAATAAAATGATTTACTCATTTATCAATGTTCTTTATATTTTTGGACCTTGATGTTTATTTTTATATAAAAAATGCTTTATATTTATAGACTTTTACCCTCAGCTTTAACAGACTGTATGGGGCCCGAATATTATGAGTAGGTTTCTTTAAGGTAAGACCTGAAAGACAGTAAATGATTATTTCCAATGCACTGTAATCTACAGCTGAAAGAGGCGGATGGTCTACCTTGTGAATCTACTCAGCCTTAATTGTCTTTAGGACATTTCAGCTGACCCCTCTTTGACCTTTGGGTTTGCAATTATTTGTGTGCTCATATCCGCGATGCGCACACCTGGTAATGTACACGCGATGACCTTGGAACCGCAGGGAGAATGACTTTCAATAAGGCTCTCTAATGATACTGCTCTCTGTACAATCATAAAATTGTAATCATGGTTAATGTATTCATGAAGGGTAAATTATTTCATTGCTGATCATTGAAACAATATACTGAAGCAACGTGTCGTTCCTATGTGTAACTTTGTCTTTGCATCCATTTTCTGACCTGTGACAATTTCTTAGTCTCTAATGTAGATTAATTTTCACTGCGTTATTGAAATGTACTTGTTGAAACATTAATATCAAAGTGCTTGTAAATTTCAGTCACAGGACAAAGACAGCTGTAGCTGAAAACAACAAAAAGGGTCTTCTCTCAAATAAATGCTTCTGGATCAATATGTTCCATTTCACCTTATAAATAGTGTTCACATTTTGCTCCTCAAACTTGCACATCTCATCCTCAAGTTGACAGCAGCTAATCTCGAAGCATTGTTTTTCAGAGTGAGCCACTGCTTATTTGAGGCTGGTGTGTATTGAATCTATCAACCTTTAAAAGTTAACAAGTTGTCTAGGGAAATGCCATTTGTACCAGTTCAATAGGAAATGTCAGACTCTGATAAAATGGTGAATCCTTATACGTACTTGAGGATCTGCACCGAAGAAGGAGTGAAATTATAGGCTTTGTGCCTTTGTGACATAGATGTGAGAAACTGCTCTTCTTGGTTGCCAGGCGTCAGTAATGAAAACAGAGAGGGGAATAACAATTTGGGGGAAAGAAAGCACTCGAACTGTAGTTTCTCTAATGTCATCATCATGCTAATTTAAAAGTCCCATGTCTTGCTTTTTCGCTAGTGGAGCCTCGCAGATGGGGGTGCTGCAGCGCCCTCAGCACCCCCCCCTTCCCGCGTCCATTCGCGATGTCTCGCTGCCTCGCAGATCCCACGCAGCAAGCAGGAAAAGAACCCAGCTCCCACTGTCCCGCCAACACGGCACCCAGACCCCACGCAGCATTCTCATCTGTTTGTCATTACTGGTGTCCTTTTCTGGTTGCTCACGCCATTGTAACGCATAATCACTGATGTTCTGCTGTAACCGTGGTGGACTCATCAGAACAGAGTGGGCGAGCTGACCAATCAGAGCACAGTGGGCTCACAGGGAGGGGGGGGCAGGAGCTCCAACAAGCCGTTTAGGACAGAGAGTGAATACACATACTATACAGAGATGCTGTATGAGAAACCAATGTGAGTTTGGGAAAATTGCACAGTATAAATCTATTCTAGTAGACCTCAACAATGGAATTATGATCAGTAGAAATGGCCATGACATGGGACCTCTAAAGATTGTCTTTTCTGACTAGACTGATTGACTCACAACATTCTGGCTGCTTTGATGCTATCTACAGTGAAACTATCACTGCTAATGAGGAAGGTATTAGGCTATCTTAGTATTTTCATTCCGATTGGTCTTATGTCATTCAATTGATTCAAGACCCAAGATCTTATTTGTCGTTTGTAGAGGAAGCGAACAACAGAAAGAGCAACATGCGTGTGTGTTTTTGTGTCATGACACATTAAGTAATTGTTGACACTTTACATAGAATAATATTTTCTACTCGTGAATCTAGTATTATGTATTCACAATGATGATACAAGTTGGCTAAAAGAAAGGAGACATTTATTTCTCTTCTGTTTTTCAGTAACTTTTAGAGAGAAAAATAACTTACGATAATGAGCACCTGTTGTTGTAGAGTAACTAAAGTAAACAAATGAAAATAAAGAAATAAAATATCCGTAGTCTTGGGATTTTGGTACTTTCCTTTTTGTTTTGAGTGTGCAGCATATGTTTAAGTATATATATTTGAAATGTAAATTATAAAACAAAATTGAAAATCATTATTGATGTCTGTCTTCACTTCCTGAAAGTTTTTTTATCTTCAACAATGGCCTATTGTAAATAACATTAGCGTCAATGACAGAGCTGTATAATGTCACAACAGTGACATTTATAAGATCATTGTATTGTGACCGATGTCAATTATTAACAATTCATTTTAATGTGTACACTATGACATTGAACATCAGCATGGTTAGATCATAAAGATCATTAACCCTTCTCTTGCGTTAGGTCTTAACACAATTGAAAATGCTATTTTCAGTGTGTTTTGCACAGTGATATCTTCTGGAACCCCTTATCCAATTGTGATGGTTGACATCTCATTTGAACAGTCAAAGCAAGTAGAATCAAGGTAGGACAGGCAAATAATGACCCCAGGGGTGAATTTCATATTATTTTTGGCAGTAAAGTTCAAAGATAGTGCTTATTTGACATTACTGTATATTATGAAAATGCTTGCCATGTAGGCTGTGTTTACTGGAGATGGAAATGCTTTAGTTAGTGTTGTAGCAGAGTTCTTCCCGTTTCCAATGATGGTATGGGATATATTGATTTTATACAAGCAAGCCGAGTGTTTCATGTAATTGTCCGGACCACCGGTGGGCCCATCAAGTTCAGCATTCACTGTGATGAATATAAATAAGGCACTGATATATTGTCCTCAATGAACATGTATTGAAAGAGAAATATACCATAACAGATACGTGGTGTGCTCACGTGTGTTCACGCAAATGATTGGTAAGGCAAAATTGTGGAATGTCACCTCAGGCTCCTCTCCCTCAGGAGCCTCTATCTCAGGGGCCTTCTCCTTCAGGGGCCTCTCCTCAGGGGCCTCTTCCTGGTCTGGTGTAGGCTCATAGTCTGGATCACTGTTGTCTTCCATTTCTGAGACATCTTCCTTTATCTCCTCTTCATCTGGTTCAATCTCCTGTTCATCTGGTTCAAAAATATGTCCAGAGCCCCTCGCGCAGAAAATAGCCTAATCGTTCGCCTGCTCATTGTGTCAATGAGTCAAATGTGAGCAAGGCACAAATATAACTGCTTGAGAGCCAGTAATGGAGGCGCATTTAGTGCAAGAAAGTGAGAGGTTTGTGTTTCTCGAGGGGCACAGAGCTCGCACCTGTGAGAAGGTATGATACAATGTATCATACAGCGCGAGAAAGGGAGAAGTTCCTGTAACGTGTGTGTGTGTGTGTGTGTGTGTGTGTGTGTGTGTGTGTGTGTGTGTGTGTGTGTGTGTGTGTGTGTGTGTGTGTGTGTGTGTGTGTGTGTGTATATAGATGTTTTCCATCTGCAGGATGAACATAATACACTCATACCCATTCATTTTCTATGGCGGTCAAATCTGACCGAAAACGTCAAGGGTGTTTCACTGTTGAATAAATCACTCAAAATTCAATGCAAGTGGTGATCATCAAGTGTATATGTGCAGAGGCCTAGTGTGGAGGATAACATAAGGTATTGATGCAATCGGATGAAAAACACAATATTTATGATTAAAATAAAAGTCATTCGGTCACTTTTGACCTGAAACGCAAGCGAAGGGTTAAGAGTAAAGAATATGAGGTTTTTTTACAAATTCTACAAATCTCACACATTTTCAAAAATATGTATTGATGTGTTTTATTCCTTGAGTTTATAATGATAAAATTCACTCACAAACACACATGCTCACAAACAGACACATGCACCAAGATACCAACCTTCCTTCTATTTCCAGTCCTAGTCTTCTCTCTTGACCTTGATCCATTAGCTTAGTAAGTGACCTCGCTCACAGGTCACCATGACAGAATCCCAGATGAGCAGATTTGTTACCATTCTGCGGTCGGATCACTGTTGTCCAATGGGATCTGGTTTGGAAGTTGATATGCAACGGGGAGCATTCAGGATCTCTGGCTGCATGCCATGTCCCTGAGTTTCCTTTACTCTACACACATAAGACTTGTTCATTTCTCTTCTCTAAAAAAGCATTTTCTTATTTCACTGTATTGCCCCTATCCTGCTATTGTTTAACCTCTAAGTAATTACATTCAATATATTTTAGAATTTACAGGAATTATACAGATTATAATTAATTTCAATACATACATTTAAAAAATATGAGTATTTAAATAAATCAAATAGATTTAAATGCTTAAAAAAAACTCTACCATGATTCATGTCTGTGAGTGTACCAATGATTTGTTTTTCTTCACAGCATGCCAAATATAATTAAGTAAACAAAACAAAAATTAAATCAACACCAAAGCTAAATGTGTGCCCTCCAATAAAATGTCCTTAACAGGAACCCACAGAATGTATGCAGAAATTATCATTACTGCTATTCCCCATTACCGATAAGCTCTACAACTTTAGAGAATATTTTAAAACTGAAATGTTTTAATGTGAGTTATGGGGGCGGAATGCTTTAGCCTATAATACATCCATAAACCTAAATGCCTAACAGAAATGAAAAATGTCAGTCTATCCTCTGCAGGAGAGACATGTTCATTTACATAAGTTCATAAGAGGCTTATTTTGTGGGCTCTGAAAACTTCATTCAGTCCATTAATTATGTTTCTGTTGTTCACTTTCTATTGAAATATGCCTATCTTGATCACTTTTTAAGGTTGTATCGTAGTTTTAATTGCAATGTCTTGATAATTTATTCTTGAGGGTAAATGTCTTTAAGCAATGACAAACAGCTAACATAAATCACTGATGGTTCGCCATCTGCTTCTGATATCTGATATCTGCCTCTGACAGTCGGTCGCAGAACTATAAGATTTCACTCTGCACATGTCACTGCAAGACACAGCATTCAAAATATCATGAGCCTCATTGGCATTTAGCTTGATGTGGAAGCCTTGTATTGCCAAACCTGAGATCCTTTGTTCTAATGCCACTAAATCCTTTAAGCAAAGCCATTGTGCCATGCGCACTGGCAGACTTGGTTAATTAAAAATATATATTAATTGGTATCTGTCAAAAAGGAAGTAAAAGATGGAAGGTCAAACTGTTATTTGGACTTTAAAATTACATATTTAGAATTTTGTCATGTTGACTTATTTTTTAGGCGCTGCTGCTGCTGCTGAACCTACAGCACCTCCTGCATAGTGAATTGTCTGCTACACCGAGTCTCATTAATCACTTACAGCTTAATTTAATTGTGTAACCATATTTGGTCACTTAGATGAATGTTTAAATGACAATTTCCCTGTCTTTTAAATATTTATGAAAGCATTATATCTCGTGTTTAACTGCAAAGTACCATTTGATTGAATGTATCATAAAGAACTATATTTGAATCAGAGGAAGACAGGGCTGACTTGGAAAATAAATTATCCTTAATTGACTAATTACATTGCCTCAATTAGTCTCCTCCTGAATGTGTCTTTGTAATGTGTAGCTTTCTCCATATAAATGTTCTTGCCAATGCTATTTTCAGCCCTATTCTCTGTCTTGGAATATGAACATTTTAATATTCATGTGTTAATAGGGGGCATTACAACTAAAATTAATCATAACAGGTCGGATTCATTCAGATCGAAGTAAATCAGAACCTTGTGCTGTCAGAGAACTTCATTTTGAGTGCTTTGCATTTTTGTTTCAGATCCATTAACTTGGTATTCATATTTGACATGATTCTGTTGTGTTATAAATCAATATAAAAATGCATGGAATGACCATACCAAAATTATTTATTTTCAGAATACTTCTTTAGATTGTGAGCGCTATTCGTTACACGCGGACAACATACTGTACTTTACATTCTACAAACAGTGATTTTAGTTGTAAATCGCTACTAAATGTGTCTTTATACTTATATTTTGCAAAATGTGAAACATTTAGGCATATTTCAAAAAGTCATACTGTGTAAAAATGACTTGAAAGAAAACACACTTTGGTTCCATTAAATCATATGTCTTTGATTTAAACAGAAAGCCTCTGTAAGATTTTTTTTCTCACCTTATGTTGTTGAGATTAGCTGCAACAGTGACACTGACATGCCGGTAAAGATGAATTGAAATGGGACAAAAGCACATACTTCTCTGCATTCTTCTATAAAACTCTCCACCAGTCTTTTATGGATTTTATTTTGAGTTAAATGGCTCACTTTGACTGAAGCTGGCGAGTGGAGTCCAAATTAATAGATCAAACAGATAATGTCTGATCCCTCTACATGAGTCATAACTCTAAGTTCAGGTATGTTTCAGGGGCTGCCGGTCTATGCAGGGCTTCTGAGTGACAAAGATCTGCCAAAAAGGCTCTTAAAAAAAGCCATAACAGCAAACACTTCACCTCATTCCTCTCCAACCCTGTCTCCTAAAAATTACGTTCCCACAGAACTAAACTGCATTCTCAATTACGTTTAGCTAGAAACGTATTTTCTCTCACGTTACGTTTGTTATGAACGTATCTCAAATACATTTATTTTCTACATATCTTCTAGAAGCATATGTTCTTCCACGTTACGTTTGTTATGAACGTATCTTAAATAAGTTTATTTTCTACATATCTTTGCCATTTATTGTCTTGCTTATAATAATGATAATAGTTATTTATAAATATCATTTTAGAGCACACATTTGAAATCGAGAATCGGGCTCGATATATGGTTAAATTAAAATCAGTAGGCGAGGCTGTAATTTCGCCAGCTGTTACTCTCATGAGCGAGGCAGAAAATAAAAGTTTTAACATGCCAAAAAGCTGCTGTCGTTTATTGCACCTCAAACATTAAAAAAAATCCAGAGTTACGTGTTTCTGTACTTCCTCTAAGAAGAAAGGACAGTAACAGAAGAGCTCTGTGGCTTCAGGCTTGATCGCTGTTCAAATGACAGCGTTGGTTTCCCCAAAAGTGGGCGGGGCTGTAAAGTGAAGTAGATTTTACTCTCATCTATTATTCAAAACCATTCTATTTATTCTAACGTAAATTACATGCCAGTGTTTTATCTTTTTATTTATTTGTTTTTATTTTAAATCGTATAATGTCGGACTTTTTTTCCGTCTGTGAGGAAAATAAATGGGGTTTAGAGCCTCAAAATACTGAAATCTGTATTTTTTTAAATCTTTTCCTTCTAATTTGTTATTCTTTTCTAAATAACACACTGTTATTTACTCAACAATAACACACAATTATCCTTGTTTTTATTTATTCATTAATTCTATAATCTTGGGCTTTTTAGCCGTAAATAAAGTCACCGGAAACAGACGGGACATTTCGAGCGATACACACCACAAACCCACCAAACTGATTACCCAAGATCCTCAGCTTGAAGCTCGTTGATTGGATGTTTTAGCCGCAATGCACGCTGGGATATGGTGTTAATAAGATATGATATCCGACAACGAAAAATAAAATAATACCTAATTCAGAGTGTTCTTGCTTTTCTCTTTGGAAGTCATCACATAACGGCATTGTAATACACGGTTCGGCTGCATTAAATATTACACATCTGCCGTAGTTCTTTATTTATAGAGCCCTGATGAGAAGACTTCTGGACAAACTGAACTGCTGCCAAAACTGAATACTTGACGTGGATCATAAATATATCAACAATTAAACAACATCTTCAATTTCTTTTCACAAAATACGTCTCCTTGCAGTATCAATAGTAATTCGGCTGACTTTTATATTTGATCCAATTGGTATATAGGTTATATTTACACCATAACGGTGCACAGCTGATAGAAAAGGACTTGTAGTTTTTAAAGATATTACTGATTTTCTTTGAATATCAGAATGTAAATACTGAGTTGAGAGAATAGTCAGGGGATTTGGGTGATGGGAGACACATCTATGGAATCACAATTTCAATAGCTTACCATTAAATGACGGATATGCCTTTCTGTCTGTGATGTTTTACAAATCATATATTAATGTGTAGAAGTAAAACAAGAGAAATAGTATAGCAATATCCTGTAAAATTATGTAAAAACATGAATAAAACTACACATCTTCAGATGTTATACATACATAAGTGTCTAGACTCTACACTAATAATACAAAGTTATTATTAGTATGCTGTGTGTACCTTGTGTGCACCGCCTAGTGGTTAAAGCATGTTATTGAATAATTTTTGTTGAATAATGTTATTTGATTAAAACAATATTAAGAGTACATACTTTCATAGGGGGAAAGTAGAAGGTCAATGATATAAATATTATATAGAATATAAAAGTCAAGAAGATACTAAGTGATCTCTACAATAAAACAGTTTAGTGCCGGATGTACACAGATATTAATAGGAGGATGTGCAAAACAGAAAAACGAATTAACCTTTATTAACACATTAAAGAATACTTTAGGTTAAGGTCTTCTTTTAAACAAGAAAAAAGCTTTGGGGGTATCTATCTACAGATGAATATTAAGCCTGACAAAGTACTTAACGTCTAAAATATTGCTTTCCTGCAATGTTAACTATGTTGAAGCACTTATTTTAACTGATATTATACACATTAATTATACTCTTATGTATGTAGATAGTATAAGAAATGTGCAGAATATGACAGTTTAATGTGGAGGTATACACATATTGATAGATGTCTTGTAATGCGCTGTTGAGGAACCTGCGACCCAAGTTGTGTATAAGATCAATACACCTTAGAAAATCTTGAAAGGGATGTGCAAAATAACCATTATACAGTTTTTAATTAACTATTATAACGAGTAATGAAAGCGGAGGGTCTCGACGGACCAGACCCGGGCGGCAGAAGCTGGCTTTGGGGACGTGGAACGTCACCTCTCTGGGGGGGAAGGAGCCGGAGCTTGTGCGGGAGGTGGAGCGGTACCAGTTGGATCTGGTTGGGCTCACCTCTACGCACAGCGTCGGCTCTGGAACCTTACTTCTGGATAGGGGTTGGACTCTATTATTCTCCGGAGTTGCTCAAGGTGTGAGGCGCCGGGCGGGTGTGGGGATACTCACAAGTCCCCGGTTAGGTGCTTCGTTGTTGGAGTTTACCCCAGTGGACGAGAGGGTCGCCTCCCTACGCCTGCGGGTTATGGGGGGGAAAACTCTGACTGTTGTGTGTGCTTATGCACCCAACAGCAGTTCAGAGTATTCGGCCTTCTTGGAGACCCTGGAAAGAGTCCTGTATGGGGCTCCTGAAGGGGACTCCTTAGTCTTGCTGGGAGACTTCAACGCACATGTGGGCAATGATGGAGACACTTGGAGGGGCGTGATTGGGAGGAACGGCCCCCCTGATCTGAACCGGAGTGGTGGTTTGTTACTGGACTTCTGTGCTAGTCATGGATTGGCCATAACAAACACCATGTTCGAACATAAGGATGCTCATAAGTGTACGTGGTACCAGAGCACCCTAGGCAGAAGGTCCATGATCGATTTCGTTATCGTATCATCGGACCTGAGGCCGTATGTTTTGGACACTCGGGTAAAGAGAGGGGCGGAGTTGTCAACTGATCACCATCTGGTGGTGAGTTGGGTTGAGTGGCGGGGGAAGCCTCTGGATAGACCTGGTAAGCCCCAAACGTGTAGTTCGGGTGAACTGGGAACGTCTGGAGGAGGCCCAAGTTCAGGAGGCCTTCAACTCACACCTCCGGCGGAGCTTTTCGGGCATTCCTGTGGAGGTTGGGGACATTGAACCAGAGTGGTCGGTGTTCAAAGCCTCTATTGCCGAAGCCGCGGCGGGGAGCTGTGGTCTCAAGGTCCTAGGTGCCTCAAGGGGCGGTAACCCTCGAACCTCCTGGTGGACACCGGTGGTCAGGGAAGCCGTCCGACTGAAGAAGGAGGCCTTCAGGGATTTGTTATCCCGGGGGACTCCCGAGGCAGTTGCAAGGTACCGACAAGCCCGAAGGGCAGCAGCCTCATCCGTGGCCGAGGCAAAGCAGCGGGTGTGGGAGAAGTTCGGAGAAGACATGGAGAAGGACTTTCGGGCGGCACCAAAGTTGTTCTGGAAAACTGTCCGACACCTCAGGAGGGGGAAGCAGGGAACCATCCAAGCTGTGTACAGTAAGGATGGGACGTTGTTGACCTCAACTGATGGAGTGTTGGGGGCGTTGGAAGGAACACTTTGAGGAACTCCTGAACCCGACAACTCCGCCCTCTATGTTAGAGGCAGAGCTGGAGTATGACGGGGGATCAACGCCAATCTCCCGGGGGGAGGTCACTGAGGTCGTCAAACAACTCCACAGTGGCAAAGCCCCGGGGGTGGATGAGATCCGCCCGGAAATGCTGAAGGCTTTGGGTGTGAGGGACTGTCATGGTTGACACGTCTCATCAACGTTGCGCGGAAGTCGGAAACAGTACCGAAGGAGTGGCAGACCGGGGTGGTGGTTCCCCTTGGATCAGAGGGTGTGTGCCAATTACAGATTCATCACACTACTCAGCCTCCCCGGGAAAGTTTACTCTAAGGTACTCAAAAGGAGGGTCAGGCCGCTTGACGAGCCTCAGATTGAGGAGGAACAATGCAGATTCCGTCCTGGTCGTGGAACGACGGATCAGCTTTTTACTCTCGCAAGGATCCTGGAGGGGGCCTGGGAGTACGCTTATCCGGTCTACATGTGTTTTGTAGACTTGGAGAAGGCATATGACCGGGTTCCCAGGGAGTTACTGTGGGAGTTGCTGCAGGAGTATGGGGTGAGGGGGTCTCTACTCAGGGCCATCCAATCTCTGTACTCCCAAAGCGAGAGCTGTGTCCGGGTCCTCTATAGTGAGTCGGACCCATTTCCGGTGAGGGTTGGCCTCCGCCAGGGCTGCGCTTTCTCACCAATCCTGTTTGTAATATACATGGATAGGATTTCGAGGCGTAGTCTTGGGGGAGGGGGTCTGCAGTTTGGTGGACTAAGGATTGCACCACTGCTTTTTGCAGATGATGTGGTTCTAATGGCTTCATCGGTCTAAGAACTTCAGCACTCACTGGATCGGTTCGCAACCGAGTGTGAAGCGGCTGGGATGAGGATCAGCACCTCCAAATCTGAGGCCATGGTTCTCAGCAGGAAACCGATGGACTGTCCACTCCAAGTAGGGAATGAGTCCTTACCTCAAGTGAAGGAGTTCAAGTATCTCGGGGTCTTGTTTCTCGAGTGAGGGAACAATGGAGCGTGAGATGGGCTGGAGAATCGGAGCAGCTGGAGCGGTACTGCAGTTGCTTTACCTCACCGTTGTGACAAAAAGAGGGTTGAGCCAGAAGGCAAAGCTCTCTGTCTACCGGGACATTTTCGTTCCCACCCTCACTTATGGTCATGAAGGATGGGTCATGTCCGAAAGAACGAGATTGCGGATACAAGCGGCCGAGATGGGTTTTTCTTCGCAGGGGGGCAGGCGTCTCCCTTAGGGATGAGGTAAGAAGTTCAGTCATCCGGGAGGGACTCAGAGTTTAACCGCTCCTCCTTTGCGTCGAAAGGAGCCAGTTGAGGTGGTTCGGGCACCTAGTAAGGATGCCACCTGGGCGCCTCTCTAGGGAGGTGTTCCAGGCACGTCCAGCAGGGAGGAGACCGAGGGGTAGACCTAGGACCAGGTGGAGGGATTATATATCTTCGCCGGCCTGGGAGTGCCTTGGGATCCCCCTGTCAGAGCTGGTTGATGTGGCCAGGGAAAGGAACGTTTGGGGCTCTCTGCTCTCCCCGCGACCCAACCACGGATATGCGGGAGAAGATGGATGGATGGACTTTGTTCACAATTTGTCAAATATTCTCACTCTTTTATTACCATTAGTTGGATAAGACAGGTAAAGAGGCCCTATTATGTTTCTTTTTTATTTCTCTCTTTCCTGTTAGTTATATAGGTTTTTGTAATGTAAATGGTCTGCGAACGTTAAAATAATAATAAAGAAATAAAAACTTAAATGCATATAGCGACTTTCGTAAACCAAAGCCACGATTGGACTTCCATACCATCGTGACATCACTCAAACAGTCACGCTTATATTGGCTAGCACTCTAACACATTGTATTTGATATGCTAAGGGGCGGAACATTCAGCGCATCTCTAATACCTCATTCACACCAACGCAACTCCGGTTCAAGCTCCGTGCTAGAGGTGTTCCGGTTCAGAACCGGTTCTTCGGTTTTAGCTCCGGCTCTTTTCACACCGACCAGAGTTCTGACTGGTGCTGCGTCATTGCGTCATTGTTTGCGTCATGACGTAACCGTTTGTTGCATTTAACTCTATATTAGATTCTGTTTGGTTTCTGGTCAGAGTGTAAATAACCAACCCACTGCTATAATCACACTCTCGACATTGTTCTGACTATGGTATTGGAAAATTGAGCAACTATTAGTCGAACCGCATAATCTGCTTTATCCGACCATTTCTTAGTAACTTTGAAGTACTGCTACTAGACTACAAAGCATTAGTCAAAAGCTCTGCAGGCAGAAACCTATCTGTTATTGCTATAGCCAAATTATAAGGTAGAGATTCCAACAATACTTAACTCGATAGCATGTCTGCATTAGGGGAGGAAC